>NW_024093290.1:0-13027 GCF_014356525.2 Nilaparvata lugens | reverse complement strand
TCATGGAAAATTGAAATTTTTTATTCCTCGAAAATCCATGATGTAAATCTCAGCAAATTCATGATGTAGGCTAACCATCATGAAAATCAGGAAAGTTGAAATTTTCTATTTTCCTCGAAAATCAATAGCTACGCTACCCCTCACTAATGTATACATTTCCGGTATTAATCCTGGCAAAAGAATAAGAGTAACCACTCAATGTCTCTTAGAAGTGGAAATAGAAGGAGTTATATTTGAATATACTTTCCTGGTGTTACCAGTCAAAGGTCCAGCAATGATAATAGGCGCTGATTTCCTACAGTATTTCCAACCTGTTGAATTTCCGTACATTGAAATTCCATGCAAGCCCTGAAACCACCACCACCGAAATTATTACACCTCTCAGTTTAAAAAGACATCCTGGAGAAAATCGGATAGTACAATTTGCATATCACATGGAAGGCGTTCCTAGGACTTGGGGTATTCATGAAATGAAGAAACCATGGAGCATTGTGAAGTGTTGAGTTTAACGACAACAAATGACGGCGTGGCCGATAAAGAGGTTCCTCTGAAGAAATGTTTGAAAAATTATTGGATAAGATAAACTGTTATGCCGAATGGGATTTAGATACAAAAAACAGTGTCGCGAAGGTTTTCATTGAAAATAGAGATGTCTTCTCAGAACAGCCAGGACTAGCTAAAGATTTTGAATGCCGACTCAAAGTCAAACCTCATGAAGCCTATTACCGAAAATCTTATCCAATACCATTTACATACCGCCGGCAGCTATAGCAGAGATAGACAGAATGTTAGAATTGGGGATTATTGAACCATCAAGCTCTCAATATAGCTTACCAATTGTTTGTGTTGCTAAGAAAGACGGCACCGTGAGATTATGTCTAGATGCGCGAGCGCTTAACAGCATTCTGGAAGATGACCGTGAGAGCCCAGACCAGATAGAACAAGTACTTCAAACCTTTAGTGGGAAGAATGTATATTCTACAGTTGACCTAACGCAGGTTATTGGCAGATCCAGATAGCAGCAGAATCAAGAGATTATCTATCATTCTTATTCAACGGAAGAAATTACCGCTTCACTTGTCTAGCTTTTGGACTGAGGAACGCCATGGCCATATTTATTCGTTGCCTTCGTCAAGCCGTAGGAGAAGATGTCACGGATTTCTGTACACTCTACGTGGATGATGGAATTATTTCTTCAACAGATATTCAGGACCATTGTCAACACCTAGATATAGTATTTCGTCGCCTCATCAGATGTGGACTCAAATGAAAATTATCAAAATGCGAATTTTTTGCACAACAAGTCAAATATTTGGGACATATCATCACCCCGGACGGCATCTCCCAAGATAGCAGTAAATTAGAAGCCATCAGAAAATTCCCTTCACCAACCAACCGAAAGCAACTACAGAAATTCATTGGATTTCTTCAATTCTATAGACGTTTCAACAGCCGTATGTCACACTACACTGCCCAATTAAGTCACGTACTATCTACCAACAAAGCATGGAAGTGGACAGAAGCAGAAGAGAAGATATTTCGAGAATTAAAAGAAGCTTTCCTTGAAATAGTTGTACTAAGTCATCCCGATATGAGCCAGCCATTTTACATAAACGTAGACGCCTCAGATTACGCCATAGGAGCAGAAATATTTCAGAAAAGTGCCGAAGGAGACAAAGGAGTACTAGCTTTTTTCAGTAAAACACTAAATCCAGCACAAAGACGCTATTCGATTACAGAAAAGGAGTTATTAAGTATAGTAGAAGTCTGTAAAAAATACCGCACGCTGCTGTTGGAAATAAAATTTATATCAATACCGACCACAAAGCTCTCACGTTTTTTAAAACAGCTAAATTAAACCACAACAGACTGTCACGATGGTTTCTCGCTCTTCAAGAGTTTGATCTCGATCTCACCACTTACCAGGAAAGCAAAATCAAACAGCCGATTTTCTATCCCGAGAATAGATGCCACATACTGTAACGACACAAACCTGAAATGCTATGCAATGGAAATGGACGAAAGCATACCATATCCCGAAAATATCAAACCTCAAGTCTACAAGAATACACTAACACCCAGAAGGATTCAGAATGCGCAAAAGAAGACCCCAAGCTATCCCAAATTTTAGAAATACTGGAGGAAGGACCGTCTGAACCGCCCCACTACCTGCGACAGTACACGCGATACCGTGGATTCCTATTTCACCGCACCACACCACAAGGTTATAACTGGAGAATCATAATACCTAAGGAAATAGCGGAAGAAGTGATTAAGGAAACACATGAGAGAATTGGCCACTTTGGAGTAAGAAAAACGATATGTACACTAAAAGAAGCCTGTTATCTGAAAGGTATGCACAAAAAGGTAGTCAAAGTGTTAAGAGCATGCGACCTATGTCAGAAAACAAAACATTTAAAATATCAAGTCAGGGGAGCAATGATACCTATATTGCCGACCGCCCCATTGGAGTTAGTATCAGCCGACATTTATGGTCCTCTACCCCTAGCACAACATGGAAAAAATATATATTCGTGTTAACATGCACATTCTCTAAATACACCATGTTCTTTCCCATCGGTAACTAACAGGAGAAGTCCTAGCAAATTGCATAGTGAATAAGTGGACTCCGCAAGTAGGAAAACCTAAGCGCATTCTATCAGATAATGCATCATATTTTTGTAGCAAACCATGGAAAAGAATACTTGACCTGGCTGATATAAAAATATCTCGAACTTCCACATATTCTCCTAGCTCGAACCCCGTGGAGCGCCGCATGGCAGAAATCTCACGATTCATGAGGGGGTACTGCGCTGAAAAACATCAAAGTTGGGTTAGATATCTACCATTCCTAGAAGAATGTTTCAACAATTGTATCAATGAGAATACAGGGTATACACCAGTAGAGGTTATTTTCGGAGAAAGAAAAAAAATGTTTATTGAAAAGTTAATAGATTTCCCACCGTCGAATGCTTTAACTCATCCTAACCTAGACATCTGTCACATTGTACAACAGAGATTAGAAAGGTCAGCGACCTCACGAAAACATTATCATGATAATAAGTCCAAGCAATTTAAATACAGTGTCGGAGATGAAATACTTTAAAAAGCCATAGGTTATCCAATGCGCTGGAAAAAACTACCAGAAAATTCTTTCATATTTATACTGGACCATACAAAATTGCAGCCGTAACTGAACGTAATACAGTTCAGTTGTATGAAGAAAGCAAACCAAATTTAACTTGGTGGGAAAATATTTCTAATCTCAAACCATATTATCGAGACAATAAGCGATAAGAAAGTAAACAATAATATTTGGATTCACTGACCTACCTGTCAATGAATACGTACCAAACGAACGCCAGGCAACACACTTATTTAGCAGACGAGTATTCACTTCGACCAGCATACCTGAAAATAAAGAAAGAACAAATTTAGAAACCATCTTTAACACCATTCTTACTTATGAAACAAGTGAATAAATAACTTCCAATTTAAAAGCCAGCTTACCGTGGTATATCGTAAAGAGGCATCAAAATGGCGACAGTTGAATAAATAGAAGCCACTCAAACATCCAAGGATCAGCTGTTCGCTGCGAGAACCAGAATGATCAGTGCCTATTAAATCATCTAAGTTGATACCCCGAATAAAAAACTCAAGTGTCATATAAATGTGAATTGTATGTAGAGATATTATAAAAATATTATATTATTATTATTTATGTGTAAACTAATTGAGAAAATCACTAAAATTATCCGCCAAATGATCAAACCGCATAGTTACCACCAAAAGCATTAAGCCAAAGTTTCAATGTATCAGATGAATAAGAAGTTCTTGTTAATAAAACTTACCAAAGATTATCCTTTAACAATATTCATTATATGAAAGCAAAGCCCAAATTCTGCAAGAGAATGAAATAAAATGTACAAGTCACTGTTCTATGTCGAGGGAGAAAAAATATTATATTCTGCAAGTCAGAGAATTACCAGTTTGTTAGGTTGGCAATGATTTTGCACTAACGTTCAAATGTGCTTCTGGCCTGAGGGCGGAGCGTGGATTAGAAAAAAGGTTATATTGTGTATGGAGGAGGAGATAGTTTTATTTGTGTATTGTGTGTAGAAGGAGATTGGCCGATGTAAGGCGTATGTATTTGAATTGAATTTATTTATTGTTGTATATGTTGTTGAATTGTTAGGAGGTAGAATTCTCAGTAGATTTATTAACAGACTTTGTAACATGTATGATTTCTGATCCAAAACCAACTGGATCATAAAATTTATATTATATTCTCGAATTGTCGTTTTAAATCAGAAATCAGAGGGCGTATTGTGTCACGTGGTAAATTAATACCACCAAATATTTTTAAATGAACCAATGAAATATAATAGAACTATAAAATTGGAAAGAAGGTTAGACCTAGTCAAAGGATAAATCAACTCAAATCAAGTATTATTAGTGATTAGGAGTAATAGCATTATCAACAATGATAAGGAAACATGTTTAATTGTGATTTAATAATTATGAGAACCCATTGGTAAGATCAGAAAATTATAAAGCGGCTTACTTATTATTGGCGGATTATAAAAAATAAAATGCATGAACATTGAGGTTAGAGTTACTTTGTTTACATTTTGAAAAGAATTAGTCAATCTTGGATAAATCGATAATTATTAGAATCAATACTGAGCGAATCAGCTGATTATTCGATCAACCATATGACAGGTTGAATTATATAAAATTTACTCATAAAGGATATATTATGTATACTAAGGGAAGTCGATGTATAGAAATACGAACACCCATTATTTTTTGTGTAAATATTTATTATAATCCAAAAAAGCATGATAAATCAAGAGTATACAAAACTCATATAGAAAAACTAAATGTACTAAAACCGCATGTTATGGTTTATTTATGAAATCAATTTAAGATAAACACTCCATACATTTGTATAAAAATTCTTTTGTAGTTAATTTTTTCTATTATAAAGCCGAGGAAGCCCTGATTCCCAAGGCAACCAATTGCATTGAGTTTATTAAATTGAAGGCCAATCAGAGAGTAGCTTACAGAATAATTTGTGGAAGAGACAAATTTTTCTAAAAACCTCCTTCTTCTGGCTTAAGATCCCGACCTGAGAGGATGCACATGGAGTTTAGGGTTCTTTCTTCTTCCTTTTGAAAATTTTAAAAACTATTAAGCCAAACCCTTTTTTAATGTAAAGTATTTGTATTAAATGTCAATTATCTGTGAACTCAGTGCTTTCAAAGAGTTCGTAATTTGTAAAGATTCCCATAAACATAGCTTTAATTCGAAAGAAACTTATAAAAATCTGGATCACGCGTTAGCCCAGCAGTGACGAAAAGGAGCCTACCTAATTAATTATTGGAAATAATTAATTCAGACCACGAGACCGTCAAGAACTTCAATTCAGTGAGTGATGATTCAAACGAGCTCGTTTTTCTATGTTCAGTGGGGTAATTAATAAAAAAGCGCCATTCAAATTAACTTGAATTAAATTAAAAATCACCACGTGTTGTATAATATCACATAGTTCATAAGAACATTTTATAAATTTATTTAATATATGTAGGAAGCTTACTTCCATGCACAGCCCGAATTCATATTAAAAGCCCTGAGATCTCATGTTTGAATATTAATTTATTAATTATAAATTTATAATTGATCAAAGTATATCATATCAAACTTATAGACCGAACAGGTTTTTGTTTGCAGAATTTTGTATTGATTGGAAGTATAAGAATCAGTATTAAATATAATATATTTATGAATTTGACACTCACTCTTGTGAATATAAGCAAAGCCTGTGATAATTATTCAGATTTTTGAAATAGATTATTGAAGTGAATTATAGATATATCGAATATTTTATGCATATCTTTTTTATGGGAATATATTTTGTGTTTTATGTCAGCATACAAACTCATAGAATTTTTTATTATATCCTAACTCATCTCGTGATATACAGTTTGAGCTGTTTTAATATCAACAAATATTTAGCAGCACTTAAAATTATCGAATCGAGTGATATTAATCTTATTCAGAGCACTCAATATTTATCATCCTTTGATGATATTCATCTCATCTACCAGAACAAGTATATTAAGAAATTATATTAATAAGGTTCCAGTTATATCATATAAGGATCCAGAGAGCTTCCAGAACTGGCGTTGTAAGTTCTAAGGAATTTCGGAAGGTATATTGGTGAATACTTGTATTCGCAACGAGCGTTTTAAGAATCAACTAGAAACAACTATAGTTGGTCCTTATTATTCTCTAGTGATGCATGGTTACTGATAATCAGTCATCAAATATTCTTTTACTTTCCTTATTGGTATTCTTCAAGAACTTCATAGAAGCAGCGGTAAGAATTATCAATCACCGGTCACTGAACCTTATGGTGATTATTTGTATTTATAAAATTCATGTTTCTACCACTGAGCTAGAGCTGAGGTTTGAACCCAGTAATTTTGCGAGCCGGACGGCCTTAATTTTCTGTGAATTTATTCGCAAAAGAGGGAATTTAGAGACTGCTCTTATAAATATCAGAAACGTCGTATTATCTGTGAAGGATTTACAATCCACAACTTCACACAATGGCACCCAACCAGTGGAGCGTGATGAAAAGCTTACCTACTCAATCTCACTATCAATGATTCATAAAATATTGATAAAACTGAAAACTGCGAGAAGTATAATCTGAAGTTGATTCAACAAGATATATCTGATAATCTATTGTAAGTTCTGGCTAAAATAATTGAGTTGCTCTTCAAATTAAAATTTTCAAGCTGCATAAATACAGACAAACTGTATCACACTAGTTGACAACATAATTCTCATAAGAGAGAAAAATTGGATGGAAATTTCCATAAAAGTCTATAGTAAAATTTTGATTTTGATTTTTTGAATCTAGATATTGTATGCTGACCAGGGGTATAGATTATTGAAATATAATCGCATAGCTATTAGTAAAAGTCGTCAAAACAGCTGTTCTACAGATGATTTATCTCATGTATGTGTTATTTTTATGAACTGCTCTACCTACCTACCTCATGCACGAGAAGGAGGCTACAAAGTCCATTTCTCAAGGATGAGGTGGACCCCCCATTAGTTTCCCACAAAAAGGACACTCATGCCAGTTAATAGAGCTAATAAATAACTATACAGGGTATGAATTTGAAAAAAATCGGTGAAGTCCTTTTTGAGAAAATGGTGAAAAACATGGTTTTTTTTAGTAATTATCCGCCATTTTTCTCAAGAATATTATGGTGCTCCTGCAATTTTCCCAGTAATAAGACTCATGCCAGTCGATAGGGCTTATGGTATAAATTTGAAGAGAATCATTAGAGTCGTTTTCGAGAAAACCGTGAAAACATGGTTTTTTAGTGATTATCCGCCATTTTTCTCAAGAATATTTCGGAGCTCCTGCATTTTTGCCAGAATTGAGACTCATGTCAGTTGATAGGCTTATGAATAGCTCTATTCATAGTGTAAATTTGAAGAAAATCGTTATTAATAATAAGAAGAAGATAATCGTTATAAGCCGTTTTCGAGAAAACCGCGAAAAACATGTTTTTTTTAGTATAAATTATTATCTGCCATTTTTCTCAAGAATATTACAGAGCTCCTGCAATTTCCCCTGAAATGAGACTCATGTCAGTTGATAGTGCTTATGAATTTGAAGAAAATCGTTAAAGACGTTTTCAGAAAACCGTGAAAAACATGTTTTTTTTAGTGATTATCCGCCATTTTTCTCAAGAATATTACGGAGCTCCCGCAATTTCCCAGAAATGAGACTCATGTCAGTTGATAGGGCTTATGAATCCATGATATAAATTTGAAGAAAATCGTTAGAGCCGTTTTCGAGAAAACCGTGAAAACATGGTTATTTAGTAATTATCCGCCATTTTTTCCGCCATCTTGGATTGAATCTAATTGAATTTCTTATCGTCGGATCCTCATGGTATAAGGACTATAAGTTTAAAATTTCAAGCCAATCGGTTAATTAGGAATGGAGTTATCGTGTTCAAAGACATACACACATACACACACACACACACACACACACACACACACACAACACACACACACACACACACACACACACACACACACACAGACCAAAACCCAAAAATCATGTTTTTGGACTCAGGGGACCTTGAAATTAGGGTACCTTAATTTTTTTTGGAAAGCAATACTTTCCTTACCTATGGCAATAGGGCAAGTAAGTAAAAATGCGCAGTAGCACTCTGACAACAAATAATGATTACAGTATATCTGGTGTAAACCCAGCAGACACTGAGTCATATAGTTGACAGAGCTATATATGTAGCTCAAATTTTATATAGTTCTGCTATATTGCTCTCCAGCTATATAGTGTAAACGTATAGCTTAACATTGATTGAGCTATAGTGGTATAGATGGATATGGAATCATCGTGAAAGTAACTGTTAAAGTACTCAAAATCACTATGATTCTCCAAAATAGTTATTTGTTCAACTAGTGCGCAAAGTGACAGTTTGCTGCACCGAAAGAAACGTTTACGCCCGAGCCGTAGGCGAGGTTTCTTGAGTGCAGCAGAGGAACTTTGCGCACGTATTTCACATTAAATTTTTCCTTCAGTTACCATTGAATATGAAAAGTGGTTGATTATGGGTAAAATGATGGCTGAAATCAATCAATGTTTGTCTACATAATTTTGTTATTAATACAACTGTCATTTATTTTAAACTTCATAATCCAATTGAAAATATATAATAATCCATAATTTATTCAAATTAAAAATTAAATTAATCCAATTAATTTGAAAATTTGAATAAGTTTGAGTAAATCTTAATTTCTTAATAATTTTTCAACCAATTTATGAATGAAAATAGTTATTTGTGCAACTAGTGTGCAAAGTGACAGTTTGCTGCACCGAAAGAAACGTTTACGCCCGAGCCGTAGGCGATTGGCTGAATATGAAAAGTGGGTAAAGTGGGGAAAAGTGGGTATACCATTGAATATGAAAAGTGGGTAATTATGGGTAAAATTGCCTGAAATGCATCAAATGTTTTTCTGTGTAATTTTATTATTGATAAAAACCTTAATCCTAAAATCCTAAAGTCCTTGTTGTCCTTGGTTATAATATATAATGAATAATAATTAGCGGATTGTGCTTTGTTGCACCTCTGCTCACTATAGCAGCCCAGTCACTGTTACCAACTTCATTTTGATTTTGCTGCACTGTTGCTCCATATAACCTACTAAGTATTTTGCGTTGCCATGTTGCAAATCTGGAGTGCAGAATAGTTATTTGTGCATTGTAAAGCGTGAATTTTACTCGCCTCACATACGTAGAGAGATTTGCCAAATCATGTAGTGTTGTATCTAAATGCCACACATTTGGGCCGGCAAATCATGTGGTGCGTTTTTTAACGGCTTCACACATGTAGAGTGAATCTTGTACTGAATCAATGGTGTAGAGGCTATAAATTTTGTAACTGCGTACGTGGACGCTAAGTGTACACCAGACTGATTGATTCACTACAAGATTCAATACAATTGTCGGAATCGCGGGAGGCCTAAACGCTCGCTCACCCTTGATTCTTCTAATGACAGATTGTATAGTGATGAAATTTTTATAAGCAGTGTAGCGATCGCTAAACACTGAAGACGGATACCTTAAAATTATTACCTGTGAAGAATGAGCATATAAAATCATACAGGTCGAGCAAAAATCCCGATGTAGATAATTTACGGGACTGCGTCTCTAATAAGTTCTGAAGGATTAAAATACGGTATTTTGGGCCAAATATCGTTCAGAATATACTTCGAGAACAGAGTCTTGTCGGGTTTTAAGCTCTATTGTAGGAATTTATATGATCTCTGGCTGCATCTGCTGTACAATTGATGTGTTCGCTCCTAAGTCGAGGTTGGTAACAGATAAAAGCTGATATATGAGCAGGTAAGGACAAAGACTAAATATCTCGATCTGACCCCACTCGCTACATCCACTTAGACCTGTTCCAATATCCAGCTTAATTCAATTATTCCATGATCGTATTGATCGGTTCTTGATGATATAGAACGTATCAGACACAATAATTGACAGGCTTAAGAAATAATCGAACTCAGAAAACGAATTAACAAAACTGAAATATATTTAATAAAATATATGATCATACAGTGCAGATTCAGAATTTGATTTACAGGTTGATAATAATTTAGCATTAACAAAAGAGTTAAAAATTTTCTTGTGCTTGCATGATACCATGCGTGATTCGACAGAATTTTACAATTGATAAAATTAACAGTTTTGAAAAAATAGTGAAAAATGAATTATAAAATATTTTAAATGCTCGGGTCGTGGTTCTGGCAGCGGAGGATAGCTAATCAACTACAAGTTCGTATAAATTAAATATTGAACAAATTCTAGGCTCTAAATGCTAAAGCGCTTGTCGGCGTGGCCAATAATTTAACGAAGAAAATTTATGTTTCTGCACTGAATATTTTCGAAGCGTATATTGTGGCCCCTTTAAACTTATAACTCACGTGAAATTCCTTGGCGGTCGTGGTTTTCCTCTTTAGATCAAAAATCGTTTGATCGGCAGCAATCCAGGCTTCGGTTTCAGCACGTGGGAGATTTTTAATTTAATATTTCCTTCACCAAATTAATTAAGGGATAATCTACTTTGAACTTTTAATTTATCGACTGATGAATATAAATTTACAAATAACAAATAGATTGGCCTAAAATATTGGCTCACAAATAAAACATATAAAATCGAACGAAAATTTTACAAATAGGTCTTGGTAACTATAAAGAGATCTGAACGGTGAGGATTTCAAAAGGGAAGTGCTGTCTTTTCTCTCAGCTTCTTGGCTAGACCTTTCTTCTGAGAGTCTCGATGTAATAATTTGCATGAAAAATTTGCCATTGGTAGAACGATTGTGACGTAGACGTGACGTCAGTGGCAGGCAGTAGAATATATTCCTTTAATTACAATAATAATTCAATTTATGTAATTCTTAAAACTGCTTAATCTTCTAGACATAGTTCCTCTCATACAATGTACATGTGCTAGCGTATATGATAAGGCAGGTTTGTTGTCTGATAGTAGATTAACATGTGTTGCTTTCAAACGATCACCTTTTTGGTGCTATTTCTATGCACTATGATTGGCTTAGGCTTGCCAAAGAGATTTAATTACCATGTGGTTCAGTTGAATTAATCATAATAAATTAATATTCTTATACAATTTTTATTATGTCTGAGACTGTTATAATTAATTTCTGCAGTTTTTATCAATAATATACTGTTCATGCTATGACCTAGTTAGTTACAATAAGACCTGACATATATATAATTTCTTAAGTATAATAAAATTTCAACGATAATACATACATTTTATTTTTTTATTTGAAATTCTTGGTCCTTTATTGATAGTTTATAATTTTTAGAAATGGTATATATCTTGCGTGAAGCCAGCATGACATTTGACAATACTTTGAATCAGTCAGCTGCGTTCGAACTGTTTTAAAAACATCTGATCGATAGTAAACAAAGTGTAACCTCAAATTCAATGAGCAGTTCGTAAATAATTCGTGCTTTATTTGCAGAATAATTATAATTTTATTGAATAATTTTTCTAGAAAATATTCGGTACAGACAACGGTACTCTTATCTAATATACAGTTACTGATAAGTAAGCTTTATCGCTCAGTCGCTAACTATTCCTTTAGCAAATTCTTTCATTTTAAAAGGTAATCACAATTTTTCTCTCTTCTCATGAGGTCTATTTAAAAAATTCATCACACAAAGCCCCCAGGATATTTTAAATAGGTAATTGGGAGACGAGTCGAAACAATGATTATTTGAAAATCCGATATTGTGATGAATACACCATTTCATCTCCTTACTTTACGAAAACTCCACACTTAACACTAAAAACGATATATCGTGCACTTTGGCTACGAGAAAATAAATAATGATTGTTCCTTCCATTGGATGCAATCGAAATACAATAATTAATGAGGTCTCTTTGGATCCTTCATTAAAACAACTCCACAACTTCCATTCACGGGTGGCTTATGAGCAGACCCATAACTATAACAAATATACAAAATTCAACATATTATCCTCTTAGGATTCGAACAGTATTGGCAACAAATATAGATTTTCATCA
Organism: Nilaparvata lugens; assembly: GCF_014356525.2. Classification (NCBI taxonomy): domain Eukaryota; kingdom Metazoa; phylum Arthropoda; class Insecta; order Hemiptera; family Delphacidae; genus Nilaparvata; species Nilaparvata lugens. The sequence continues at coordinate 842 of NW_024093290.1, read as the reverse complement.
TTTTTCATGGTTATTACAGGTTTCGACTCTTTGTTCTGGCTTTTACATAAATTGGGTGAGAGTGTGATTTAACTTCGGTGACTTGACAATTGTCTACCGTTTGACTCGAGCAATTCCTTTTTACACTTAGTACCTTGTGTACAAACAGGGTTACACTTGAATGGTTTTTTTTTTATTTTTATCAATGCTGGTTATAAATATTATGCTTTCAAGATTATATTCATCAATTTGAATTACAATTCATGATCTTTGATGCAACAATAATAAATTTCACATTTTAGGTAAGAATTTCATTTTCTTTGGAGTTTTTTAGAGATACATTTATATGACATAGAACATGCGCATTTCGTGCAATTTAACATAAATATATTTTTGGTTGCGTTTTTTACTTATAATTCACATTAAATAATAGGTTACAATAATTAATAACGATATTGCTTTGATTCCATTAACATTGACTCTATGATTTCGCACACATTGGTTGGTGTGACGAAGAAAATTATCGAACAGGCTTTGGTTCTGAATAGATTTTTCTATCGATTCTGTATTTCAAGGTTAGATTTACGCATTTTTTCAAATAAACTTTGTTTATTTTCTTTCTCCTATTCACTACTAATTTCATGTTATTTCTAATTTATAATTATTTTCTGTGGATAATATAATTCTTGTTTCTGTTTTTCAGTTGTGCAGATGATACCAGGCGATTGTTTCTATGATGACTATGACACGAGGCAGATGTCTTGATCAGGTTGGTAATTTTAAAGTTGTTTCGTAGTTTTATTTTCTTGACTTAGAGTTGATAATAATTTCTTCATTTGAAGTAGATTGATAGTATTTCTTAT
>NW_024093289.1:0-13754 GCF_014356525.2 Nilaparvata lugens | reverse complement strand
AAATAAGGACGATAATGCTTAATAGACCAAACCACAGCGAGCAACTCTTTTCATTGTTGACAAGTTGGTTTCCGCTGGGTCAAAGTCTTTATGCAAACGAGATCGGATGTCCACCGTCATCAAAATTCTGAGAAAGAACGGAACCAATGGCTTTGTTTGAAGCATCGGTGCAAAGAATGTTGTCTATTTAAATCAGGGTAATCTGAGAACAGGGCGTTTATGATGTGATCTTTGGATTATTGAACTCTTCAACAAAGGATTCATCTTTATTATTGAACGTGACATTTTTTATCTGAGAGAATGAAATAGGGGCTGTTGCTATTTTTGCAAATTCTTGATTAATTCCAGTTAATAACCACAAAGTCCTAAAAAAATTTTTCACATTTTTCTGAATTTGGAGAATAGAAAAAATTTTTAATTGCTTGCACTGTCAATGGATTGGTTCTATACCTTCACGGGAAATCACATGACCTGAAAATAAAAACTTCTCTATGGAAAGAATTCTGGTTGTCAAGTTGAACTTTACAATTAAATTTTTGCAATCTTCCGAAAACAGTTTCAAGTGTCTCATATGGTCTTTTAGATAGCGGGAAAAACACAATTATATCATCAATATAGACTAACACATTGGTAATCAGCAAATAGTATATTTCGCACCTAGAGCAGAAAATAAGATTTTTCCGGTTTCGAAATCGGTTTCAAGTCCGAGACCGTAGGCGAGGACTTAAAAAGATTGAGAGCAGAAAAAACATTTTTGCCCGTGGTGCAAATGCTATTTTTCGCCACACACAAATAAACAATATACAGCGTGATCATAATAATTATGGTGAAATAATCAATACGTGATAGTAGAGGTGAAAATAGAAAAAAGTTCTTCATAACATAAATATTATCCATGAACGCTTCATTAACGAGCTATACAGGATGATAGTTTCCCGCCGGAATTCAGTTCCTCTGGTGAAATACACGATGCTGATATTGGGGACTAGTTTTTGAAAAACTTATGCTGAATTCATATGGAAAATATCTGAAAAATTGAATAGAACTAGTCTGGAAGCAGTAATGGTAGTTTTTGAGAGAAAAACGTTGAAATATGCAAATAATCTAGGTAGAAAAACACACCGACTTCTACGTTTGATGTCCAATAACTTTCTTGAATGACCAGTAAACAAATATTTTTTCACATTTAAATTGTAAAGAATTTAATTTTGAAAAGAATTATGTAAGCTGTTGTAACATATTTGAAATTTGGGTAGATATAAAAATCCCTAGCTGAAGTATTAATAGGTCTGAGTAAAGTAACTGGCTTATATCGCCAAAGAGATAACAATAAAGATTAGATAGCATCAGCTTGTCATGGCTAAACGGTACAATAGCCTAAAAGGAATCGAAATAATTTTTTGCTAATATATATATTATAAATTTGGAAGATTGAGGTTAGGTATAAACATTCAGTGATCGGCGACCTAACAATCGACCGAGCCATGCAACGTAGAATCTGACCAACCCTTTGGCAGAGATCTATTGCGGCCAAAACGTATGCAATTTGGAAGAACAAAGGTCACGTGGCTACTATTAGGAAGCATGAATAAATAGTATATATAGAATATTAACTGACATGTAGAGAGCATACTTAAAAAACCTAATAAAAATAATTAAATGTATCCAGGAAATAGGAGTTTACCAAGCGCATAATACTGAAACAATTTGCATGCACCAATCACATAATGGCAGTTGATAGCGGCAATAGTATGCCAATTCCAAAATATTTATAATATTCTCTATAAATGATTGTGATTTATGTAAAAATGTTATATAGTCTATGTTATAGATACGGCCCGAAGGCAAAGAAATTATTAAACATACAACATGAGTAATATTTAATATTTAGTACGATCTATTTGAACCTTTAATGGCGGGGACTAGGATATTCAAATTTTATGTAAATTTGAAAGTCGGAAGTAAGAATTGTAAAATTGAGGAAGGAGAACCATCACTCGTCTGCCAAATGCCACCATGAGAGGTCCCTAAATATTTTAGAGCATAATACCTTGCTAGAACTTGTAAAAGCTAAAGTTAGATTGAATTATTAAATTTCTGAAAGACTTTGTGATGCTCTTATAAAGCAGAAGTCGTTTTCATTTCTAAATAATTTTTTGTAACCCCTTGGAAGAGACGATTCCGGCTACCATAGTCCAGGACCCCAGGAGTTGGATTGACATCAGCGGCTTATAAGAAGATTTCAACACTGAGTGAGAAATATTGAATTAGTGATGGGCGCCCTTAGTGCTTCGAATTACCAATATCAAAGCTAGCTCGTCGAAAGGCTTTTCTTATAAATTAAGAATTCAATAAAAAATACTTGCCAAGTAAATATAGTATTAAAGGTATTTATTAAAGGAATAATGAATCAGTAATTTCAGAAAATTCTAATAAATCAAAGAAGTATGAAATCTAGGCTATTAAAACATATTCTATGATCAATTTCTTTTCTGCAATGATTGCGATAATTTGTTGTAGCTCTATTCACTAGATGAATTGCTCTACTTATTCCATCAGGTGCCGAATCTTGCACCCTGAGATAAAATATATATTCATTACAAGGATCTACTAGATACTAGAGAATTTAATATATATATTTGGATTATTAGTTGCCAATTTATCAAGTTGATCTTGAGGAACCTATTTTTAATTGAATTGTCCAAGTCGACAAGTATTAGCAAGCTTATATCGCAGCTACATGCAAAAGGATGCATATGATTAAAGATAAAAGCACATGGTAATGTTTCGTGCTATAAATTTAGAGTATAATGTTTAGCCTGTGATATTTTACTGATTTCAATTATATTTCTATTTTTATATTATATATTTTTATCGCTCTTTATATTTTTCGCCTTGATCTATTTTTTTTTTTTTTTGCATATTTGTTAATATATGTATCAAATTGTTTATGGTGTGCAATTTTTTTTATTCCTCAACTATAGGATAGTATCATTATATTATAATATATTATATATATATATATATATATATATATATATTATTTATTTTTCAATGAATTACAAGAATTATAGGGGAAGCTCATACCTGCCTATAAGATTTTTATGAGACTATGTCCTATTAAAAAACCACGACCTAATTTTTATAATTATATCAAATATTTCATGCTCTACCGACTGATGCCAAGCAGGAGGCTAATCGTTATTTAAATATAAAGAATAACGTCATACTGTGTAAACAAAATTTCAATTAAAGTTGAATAGAATGTGTATCTTATGTAGTAGATTACACCACAAAAATTTGCTGTTTCATGAGGAGAAACAATAACTCATCTGTTGTAGCTGATTGCAAATAAAAAATGGATTTTAATAATCTGTTCCAAAACAGCTGATAATTTCTTTTAAATATTTTCTTATTTGAAACAAAATAAATCAGCTGTTTTTGGAATATCATTTTTCAGAAATATTTTGCTCACTGTTTGACGAAACAACAAACTGTAATTAAGGCCTACTGTAACCGTGCTGTGTTTTTGTTTTATCTATCAATCAGTTATTTGTAACCATTCCCCTTTGCTCTTGTGTTAACTTTTAAAAAGGGAAGGTAATTTCAGACATTATCATACTCCGAACTAGCTGACATGAATTAATGCATGGAATGGGGCACTACTGTAATAGTACTGAAGCAAGACGATTGTATGAGAGAACTTTCCTAACCGAGTATGTCCAAGTTCAAGGTTTTTTGCCACTATTCATCAATAGAGTCTGAAACAGGTTCTTTGATATCCAAAGAGCACATTCACAGGCAGACCCCGATCTACTTGAGTTGGAAGAACAAGTACTTAATGAAATTTATGAACATCCAGAGAAGAGCACGAGAGATTGTCAGTGCAGTTTAATGTCAATCATCTATTATTTGGAGGATACTAAAAGAGAAACAATTACATCCATACCACCTCCAGAGAGTTCATACTCTATTGTCACGAGGCTGGTATTTCCGATGGTTTTTAGTAAAACTTGTTAACCCAAACTTATAAACAACCGTTCATTTACCGTCGAGGCACTTTACAAGAACAGCTATCGTTAATGTCCACAACCAACATATTGGGCAGATGAGAATCCTCATGCCATCAATTAATCATCCACAACCATCAGTTTTCAGTAAATATTTGGGTAGGAATCATAGGAGATCATCTACTTCTGTCGTCGCTTCCTCCCAGGCTTAATGGCATAATCTACTTTAACTTTTTGAGAGAGGAGCTATTCAGCTTACTTGGAGATGTACCTCTTTAGTTGCGCCAAAACATTTGGTTTTTGCATGATAGAGCTCAAGCACACTTCAGTGTTGCTGTTCGTGAACACCTGAATCAAAGCTTTCCCAATCAATGGATAGGCCGAGGTGGGCCAGTACCATGGCCAGCTAGGTCACCAGACTTGAATCTTTTGGATTCTTATCTTTGGGGACACTTGAAAACCTTAGTACACAATAATCCGATTAGATACCATTGAAGAACTCCGATATAGATTTTGAATGGAATAGAAAAGATAAAGCAGACTCCTGGAATATTTGAACAGGTCCGACAATCGATGAGAAGACGTATGAAACATATGCATTCAAAACAACGGAGGTCACATTGAACATCATCTCTAGTCTTTGATATGAGTTAAATTCATTTAAATATGTTACTTTTCATAAAAAATGAAACTTTTCATAAAAACCGATTATTTTATTTGCATCAGCTAAAACCTATGAGTTATTAGTTCTCTCCCCATAAAAACAGCAAATTTTGTGGTGTAATGTACTACATAAATACATTTTATTCAACTTTTATTGAAATTAAGTTTACACAGCTCACCTAATTCTTTTCAGAATTAAATTCTCTACAATTCTTATCGTGAAAAATTATTTGTTTACTGGTCATTGAAGAAAGTTATTGGGCATCGAACGTAGAAGTCTGTGTTTTTCTACTTAGATTTTTTGCATATTTTCAACTTTTTTCTCAAGAATTACTCACACTAAAGCTTCCAGACTGGTTTATTCAATTTTTCAGATATATTTCCATATGAATCCAGCATATTTTTTTCAAAACTAGTACCCACAATTCAGCATCGGTGTATTTCACCAGAGAACTGAATTCCGGGCGAAAACTATCACCCTGTTTAGTTCGCTAATGAAGCGTTTCTGGATATATGTTTATGGGAACTTTTCTTCTTATTCTTACCTCTACTATCACGTATCGAATTATTTTACCATAATTTTGAATTACCCTGTATATATGAGAATAGTTGTTAACTAAGCACTTCCGAAAGCAGAAGTGGAAGGTGATAGCTCTAGCAAATCTGAAGTAATCTGAATATTAGAAAATTGTCCGAGTATTTTTTTTTTAACTGATTTGTCTTAATAACCTAAAGATGATGATGAATTATGTGGGAGGTTGAGTTTATACTTTTTTATTTTTTTTCAAATGACAATAAGATGATATTATTATTAGTGGTTTAAATATTGAATAATGAACACAAATAATGAAAAGTTTTTTGTTCACCTTTCTTAGTTCATGTTAACGCTGGAAAGGGTACTCTTACCGGCCTAGGCCGGAAAGAAACATGTTCTGACGTCAGACGAGAGTCGTCTGCAAACAATGTCTTTCAGATCTACGTAGGGACTGGAAACAGCTGCTTTCTGTGCAGTGTGGCAAAAATCCTATTTACAGCAAGTTGAGAACAAGGTGGTCCAATTTAGAGACCAAAAGGGAGTCGCAAAAATTCATAATGCCCTGTTTCAGTGGGAAGGCAGTTTTGGGAATAGATTCCTCTTCTAATTCATTTGATGGAATCCGGATTTCAGGTCAAAAGTTGAGAAATAATTAGCAACTCCTATTTTACAAAATGAGTCTTCAATATTTGGCAGGGAAAACGATCGTCTTTTGTTTTCAGATTCAATTTACGATAATTAAAACATTAAAACATTTAAACATTTAAACATTTGAACATTTGAACCCTTGAACATTTAAACATTTGAACATTTAAACATTTAAACATTTAAACATTGAACATTTAAACATTTAAACATTTAAACATTTAAACATTTAAACATTTAAACATTTAAACATTAAACATTAAACATTTAAACATTTAAACATTTAAACATTTAAAATTTGAACATTTAACATTTAAACATTTAAACATTAAACATTTGAACATTCAAAGATTTAAACAATCAAACATTTGAACATTCAAACATTTGAACATTCAAACATTCAAACATTTGAACATTCAAATATTTGAACATTTGAACATTCAAACATTCAAACATTTAAACATTGAAACATTGAAAAATTTGAACATTTGAACATTCAAACATTTAAACTTAGAAAATTTAAACATTAAACATTTGAACATTTAACATTAAAACATTCAAACATTTAAACATTTAAACATTCAAACATTTGAACATTTGAACATTTGAACATTTAACATTTAAACATTAAAACATTTGAACATTCAAACATTTAAACATTTAAAACATTTAAACATTTAAACATTTAAACATTTAAACACTTGAACATTCAAACATTTGAACATTTAAACATTTTAACATTTTAACATTTGAATATTTAAACATTTAACATTTAAACATTTAAACATTCAAACATTCAAACATTTAAACATTTAATCATTCAAATATTCAAACATTTAAACATTAAAACATTTTAACATTTAAACATTTAAACATTTAAACATTTAAACATTTAAACATTTAAACATTTAAACATTTAACATTTAAACATTTGAACATTTAAACATTTAAACATTTAAACATTTAAACATTTAAAATTTAAACATTTTAACATTTAAACATTTAACATTTAAACATTAAACATTTAAACATTTTAACATTTTAACATTTAAACATTAAACATTTAAACATTTAAACATTTAAACATTTTAACATTTTACATTTAAACATCCAACATTTAAACATTTAAACATTTAACATTTAAACATTTAAACATTAAACATTTAAACATTTAAACATTTAAACATTTAAACATTTAAATATTAAACATTTAAACATTAAAACTTTAAACATTTAAACTTTAAACATTTAAACATTTACATTAAACATTTAAACATTTAAACATTTAAACATTTAAACATTTAAACATTTAACATTTAAACATTTAAACATTAAACATTTAAACATTTAAACATTTAAACATTTAAACATTTAAACATTTAACACAATTTAAACATTTAAACATTTAACATTTCAACATTTAACATTTTAACATTAAACATTTAAACATTTACAAACTTTAACATTTAAACATTTAAACATAAACATTAAACATTTACATTTAAACATTTAAACATTTAAACATTTAAACATTTTAAACATTTAAAATTTAAACATTTAAACATTTAAACATTTAAACATTTAAACATTAAACATTTAAACATTAAACATTAAACATTTAAACTTAAACATTTAAACATTTAAACATTTAAACAGTTAAACATTTAAACATTTAAACATTTAAACATTTAAACATTAAACTTTAAACATTTAAACATTTAAACATTTAAACATTTAAACATTAACATTTAAACATTTAAACATTTAAACATTTAACATTTTAACATTAAACATTTGAACATTTGAACATTCAAACATTCAAACATTTAAACATTTAAACATTCAAACATTCAAACATTTAAACATTTAAACATTTAAACATTCAACATTTAAACATTTAAACATTTAAACATTTAAACATTTAAACATTAAACATTTAAACATTTAACCTTAAAACATTCAAACATTTAAACATTCAAACATTTTAACATTTTAACATTCAAACATTCAAGCATTTGAACATTTAAACATTTGAACATTTAAACATTTAAACATTTAACATTTAAACATTAAACATTAAACATTTAACATTTTAACATTTAAACATTTAAACATTTAAACATTTAACATTTAAACATTTAACATTTAAACATTTAAACATTTGAACATTTAAACATTTAAAATTTAAACATTTAAACATTTAACATTTAAACATTTGAACATTAAACATTTAAACATTTAACATTTAAACATTTAAACATTTAACATTTAAACATTTAAACATTTAAACATTTAAACATTTAAACATTCAAACATTTAAACATTTAAACATTTAAACATTTAAACATTTAAACATTTAAACATTTAAACATTTAAACATTTAAACATTTAAACATTTAAACATTTAAACATTTAAACATTCAAACATTTTAACATTTAAACATTTAAACATTCAAACTTTGAACGTTTAAACATTTAAACATTTAAACATTTAAACATTTAACAATCAAACATTCAAACATTAAACATTCAAACATTCAAACATTAAACATTTAAACATTTAAACATTAAACATTTATACATTTAAACATTTAAACATTTACATTAAAACATTTAAACATTTAAACATTTATACATTTAAACATTTAACATTTAAACATTTATACATTCAAACATTTAAACATTAAACATTTAACCATTTAAAACATTTAAACATTTAAACATTTAAACATTTAAACATTAAACATTTAAACATTTAAACATTTAAACTTTAAACTTTAAACATTTAAACATTTAAACATTTAAACATTTAAAATTTAAACATTTAAACATTTAAACATTTAAACATTTAAACATTTAAACATTTAAACATTTAAACATTCAAACATTTAAACATTTAAACATTCAAACATTTAAACATCAAGAGAATTGCCAAATCGTCGACTTGAATCTTAGACCTCACTTTGCTGGTCAATTATCATATAGCTCATACCAGATATCTGATAAAATATCAACTATTATTCTTGTGGAGAATGATAAATTATATTTTATCAGTCAAAGAAATATATTTATCATTATTCAATGATGAATTCTCTAGATTGAGATTGGATATTTTGGTAATTAATTATATTCTCAATTGTTGTAAACGATCTGGCAACATATCGGAGGTAGAACAGGATATTGCTATCTGCTTTGTCGAATGTTAGTTAGAGTAACACCTATTTTTGCCATTATAACGTGGACCTCACTATAGCGACAAATATGTGGGATCACATATCAAGGGCTGACGTCTGTATCAATATTCAAAAGTGGGCAGTAATATTGATATCATGAACTGAATATATTCACTCTTCTTTTTTGTATGTTTTGAAGTGTATACTATTTTCATGAACTAAGAAGGCCTAGGTACTACATCCACAAAAGGTCTTTACTTCATCCAAGAATCAAATAAATTACAAGTACTGTAGCTTAGAAGTAGCCTACGCTTTTTACATTGTCCATGCCCAGAAAAAAATACAAATTGCAATGTGTCAGGTTGAGGTCTATTGCAAGAGAAAATACAAACTTATATACAAGTAGTTCTTGTAAAACATTTAAACATTTAACATTTAAACATTTAAACATTTAACATTTAAACATTTAAAATTTAAACATTAAACATTTAAACATTTAAACATTTAAACATTTAAACATTAAACATTTAAACATTTAAACATTTAACATTTAAACTTTAAACATTTAAACATTTAAACTTAAACATTTAAACATTTAAACAGTTAAACATTTAAACATTTAAACATTTAAACATTTAAACATTTAAACATTTAAACATTTAAACATTTAAACATTTAAACATTTAACATTTAAACATTTAAACATTTAAACATTTAAACATTAAACATTTAAACATTTAAACATTTAAACATTTAAACATTTAAACATTAAACATTTAAACATTTAAACATTTAAACATTTAAACATTTAAACATTTAAACATTTAAACATTTAAACATTTAAACATTTAAACATTTAACATTTAAACATTTAAACATTTAAACATTGAACATTTAAACATTTAAACATTTGAACATTTGAACATTCAAACATTCAAACATTTTAACATTTAAACATTCAAACATTCAAACATTTAAACATTTAACATTTAAACATTCAAAAACATTCAAACATTTAAACATTAAACATTTAAACATTTAAACATTTAAACATTAAACATTTAAACATTTAAACATTAAACATTTAACATTCAACATTCAAACATTTTAACATTTAAACATCAAACATTCAAACATTTAAACATTTAAACATTTAAAATTTAAACATTTAAACATTTAAACATTTAAAATTTAAACATTTAAACATTAAACATTTAAACATTTAACATTTAACATTTAAACATTTAAACATTTAAACATTTAAACATTAAACATTTAAACATTTAAACATTTAACATTAAACATTTAAACATTTAAACATTTAAACATTTAAACATTTACACATTTAAACATTTAAACATTAAACATTTAAACATTAAACATTTAAACATTTAAACATTAAACATTTAACTTTAAACATTTAAACATTTAAACATTAAACATTTAAACATTTAAACATTAAAATTTAAACATTTAAACATTTAAACATTTAAACATTTAAACATTTAAACATTTAAACATTTAAACATTCAAACATTCAAACATTCAAACATTTTAACATTTGAACATTTAAACATTCAAACATTAAACATTTAAAATTTAAACATTAAACATTTAAACATTTAACATTTAAACATTTAAACATTTAACATTTAAACATTTAAACATTTAACATTTAAACATTTAAACATTTAACATTTAAACATTTAAACATTTAAACATTTAAACATTTAACATTTAAACATTTAAACATGTAAACATTTAAACATTTAAACATTTAAACATTTAAACATTTAAACATTTAAACATTTAAACATTTAAACATTTAAACTTTAAACATTAAACATTAAACATTTAAACATTTAAACATTTAACACATTTAAACATTTAACCTTTAAACATTTAACATTTAAACATTTAAACTTTAAACATTTAAACATTTAAACATTTAAACATTTAAACATTTAACATTTAAACATTTAAAACATTTAAACATTTAACATTTAAACATTGAACATTTAAACATTTAAACATTTGAACATTTGAACATTCAAACATTCAAACATTTTAACATTTAAACATTCAAACATTCAAAATTTAAACATTTAAACATTTAAACATTCAAACATTCAAACATTTAAACATTTAAAATTTAAACATTTAAACATTTAAACATTTAAACATTTAACATTTAAACATTTAAACATTTAAACATTCAAACATTCAACATTTTAACATTTAAACATTCACATTCAAACATTAAACATTTAAACATTAAACATTAACATTTAAACATTTAAACATTTAACATTTAAACATTTAAACATTTAAACATTAAACATTTAACATTTAAACATTTAAACATTTAAACATTAAACATTTAAACATTTAAACATTTAAACATTTAAACATTTAAACATTTAAACATTTAAACATTTAAACATTTAAACATTTAAACATTTAAACATTTAAACATTTAAACATTTAAACATTTAAACATTAAACATTTAAACATTTAAACATTTAAACATTTAAACATTTAAACATTTAAACATTTAAACATTTAAACATTTAAACATTTAAACATTTAAACATTTAACATTTAAACATTTAAACATTTAAACATTTAAACATTTAAACATTTAAACATTTAAACATTCAAACATTCAAACATTCAACATTTAAAAACATTGAACATTTAAACATTCAACATTTAAACATTTAAACATTTAAACATTTAAACATTTAAACATTTAAACATTTACACATTTAAACATTTAAACATTAAACATTTAAACATTTAAACATTTAAACATTTAAACATTTAAACATTTAAACATTTAAACATTAAACATTCAAACATTCAAACATTCAAACATTTAAACATTTAAACATTTAAACATAAACATTTAAACATTTAAACATTTAACATTTAACTTTAACATTTAAACATTTAAACATTAACATTTAAACATTTAACATTTAACATTAAACATTTAAACATTTAAACATTTAAACATTTAAACATGAAACATTTTAAACATTAAACATTTAAACATTAAACATTAAACATTTAAACATTTAAACATTTAAACATTTAAACATTTAAACATTAACATTTAAACATTTAAACATTTAAACATTTAACATTTAAACATTTAAACATCAAACATCAAACCTTCAACATTTAAACATTTGAACATTTAACATTCAAACAGTTAAACATTTAAACCTTTAAACATTTAAACATTTAAACTTTTAAACATTTAACATTTAAACATTTAAACATTTAAACAATCAAACATTCAACATTTAAACATTCAAACATTAAACATTTAAACATTAAACATTTATACATTTAAACCTTTATACATTTAAACTTTTAAACATTAAACATTTATACATTTAAACATTTAACATTTAACATTATACATTCAAACATTAAACATTTAACATTTAAACATTTAAACATTTAAACATTTAACATTTGAAACGTTAACATTTAAACATTAAACATTTAAACATTTAAACATTTAAACATTTAAACATTTAAACATTTAAACATTTAAACATTTAAACATTTAAACATTTAAACATTTAACATTTAAACATTTAAACATTTAAACATTTAAACATTTAAACATTTAAACATTTAAACATTTAACATTTAAACATTTAAACATTTAAACATTTAAACATTTAACATTTAAACATTTAAACATTTAACATTTAACATTTAAACATTTAAACATTAAACATTTAAACATTTAAACATTTAAACATTTAAACATTTAAACATTAACATTTAAACATTTAAACATTTAAAAATTTAAACATTTAAACATTCAAACATTTAAACATTTAACATTCAACATTTAAACATCAAGAGAAATGCCAAATCGTCGACTTGATCTTAGACCTCACTTTGCTTTGGTCAATTATCATATTCCTCATACCAGTATATCTGATAAAATATCAACTATTTATTCTTGTGGAGAATGATAAATTATATTTATCAGTCAAAGAAATATATTTATCAATTTCAATGATGAATTCTCTAGATTGAGATTGATATTTTGGTAATTAATATATTTCTCATTGTTGTAAAACGATCTGGCAACATATCGGAGGTAAACAGGATATTGCTATCTGCTTTCGAATGTTAGTTAGAGTAACACCTATTTTCGCCATTATAACGTGGACCTCACTATAGCGACAAAATATGTGGGATCAAATATCAAGGGCTGACGTCTGTATCAATATTCAAAAGTGGGCAGTAATATTGGATATCATGAACTGAATATATTCACTCTTCTTTTTTGTATGTTTTGAAGTGTATACTATTTTCATGAACTAAGAAGGCCTAGGTACTACATCCACAAAAGGTCTTTACTTCATCCACAGAATCAAATAAATTACAAGTACTGTAGCTTAGAAGTAGCCTACGCTTTTCACATTGTCAAATGCCCAGAAAAAAATACAAATTGCAATGTGTCAGGTTGAGGTCTATTGCAAGAGAAAAACAAACTTATAATACAAGTAGTTCTGTAACAGTAGACCTCGCGCAATTATAAACCACAGCCTCCTCCATACTGTCCATCAGAGTAGATTCTGTCCTGTCCTGTCGTGTCGGCGTGATATCAGTGTGAAACGACGATGGCTGTTTGTGTTGGTATATCGACATCTGTTGTAAGCAAGATACTATCATCAAAAGCTAATTTCCTTCGC
>NW_024093288.1:0-13015 GCF_014356525.2 Nilaparvata lugens | reverse complement strand
GTGTGAAACGACGATGGCTGTTTGTGTTGGTATATCGACATCTGTTGTAAGCAAGATACTATCATCAAAAGCTAATTTCCTTCGCCAATATTACCGTGAGTCCCTCCACATCCTGTATTGCAACGTCAACAGAATTCCATTTATTTTTTCAACGATTTATGTGTTTTCCCGGTGTAAGCATATCAACATCCACTGGTCCGAAACGCTCTGATTGTCTGTTGTATGCATGCAGCATATTGTCCGTTGTATGCATATTGTCTGCTGTATGGACAAATATTGTCTGTGTATTGTCTGCTGTGCGAGATTGTCCATCATCGTAGCTTCATGTTTGCGTATAATTCCGATGCTGTGATTCGTCAATTTCACGAACCAATCAGGGACGTGTACCGTCTGTTAATAATCTCTGAGATGTACAAATCTGCGAAATGTGTTTTTTCGCTTTTGTTTATTGTTTATTGGTCCCATGTTTGCAATGTATGTTTCAATTCGCTCGACTCACAATGGAAGTTTACGATTGATAATGGGAAAGAGTTGTTTTTTGGTCCTGCAGAATTATTTCTTTAATGTGTGAATATTCCTATTCTAGTGATAATAATGTGGAATATTATCTCTGTTTGGTTGAAGCATCCTAATTTAGAAGTCTACTTTGTGAAAAACCAGTGAACAACTACAAGACTTAACCTATTTTGGACTATGTGAGTAACCTTATCTTAATTTGGGAGAGGAATAGCACAAGGTTACCTTATTTTTTCTTCCCCTATCATTTTGATGATGTACTTACTGTATGAATCAATAAGAATTAGGAGGATAAAAAAATATGAACAATACGATTGTATACTTTTTATGAGTAATGTTCATGAGAGTATTGAGTTTTTTATGAAAGTACAGAGGATGAAAATTCAGTATGAGGACAACTTTGAGATCCCTCTGATAATCAGATAATCACCTTCCAGAATTTCCAGATTTCTTAGAATATTCTGTAAAATCTACAATCAAAATTTTCATTGAGTTGTTTTAAGTAGCATGTCAAACCAACAACTATGGCCGGTTTCAGAGTTAGGTATCTAGCTGCATATCTACTGCATTCAAATCATCATTAATTCATCCATCTAACATTTAATTATAATCACTGGTTAGGTATAATTGATATCATCAGTTAAAATATATTAGTAATGTATAAAAAAATTATATAAGTAGTTTAAAAATGTTATTGGGAGAAAATAAGGGACGGTTTCCGAGCTCGGGATTCAGCTAAGTTCTAGACTTTAAACAGCTGGAGACAGAAAATTGGCTTTCCGAAACGGGGCGCAGTCGCAGTCCACGTTCAAATAAAATTTTGAAAAACTAGAAAATTCAACACAAAATAAAATAAAGAGAAAATAGTTTGTAGTTTTAGCTATTTTGAATTATTTGGAAATGTTTCATTTCGTCAAGGGAAAACGTTTCCAATATTGTAGAAATGAGAAAGTAAAGATTATCATAAAAACTACGACTACGACCTGTTTAGGAGAGCCGATTTTCTGACTCCAGCTGTTTAAAGTCTGAAACTCAGTAAATCCCGAGCTCGAAAAATGGCTCTTATTTCTCCCAATAAAATGTGTATGCTAATTCATATATTTCTACTAATTATATCAAATTATACCTAACCAGTAATTATAATTAAATGTTACATGGATAAATTAATGATGATTTGAATGCAGTAAAAGAATTTATTAACAGAAGAAACGAATAAATTCATTTTAATGTTTAGTTTGGTAAATGGATAAATTAATGGTTATATAAACGCAGTAAAGGAATCAACAGAAAACGAATGAATTGATTAGAATATTATTTTGACAACACAGATAATACAAGAGCTTCAACCAACGCTATATCTATCCCAGACTGAACACAGATTCTCACTTAGCTTTGACAATGTAGCTTCAACACGTCTATACTCTCGCTAAATCTCGTCTAATAGAACGTCTAGAATGGATTCAACACAGCATGTTACTCTACTCTACCAATAATGGAATTGATATTTCCCTGACATAGACATACGTGGACAGGGAGAGAGAGAGAGTGAATAAGAGAGAGAGAGAGAGAGAGAGAGAGCGAGAGAGATAGAGTGAGAGAGGGAGAGAGAGGAGAGAGAGTGAGAGAGAGAGAGAGAGTGAGAGCAGAGAGAGAGAGAGAGAGAGAGAGAGAGAGAGAGCGCGATAGTGAGTGAGTGAGTGAGTGAGAGAGAGTTGGAGAGTGTATGAGAGAGAGATAGAGTGAGAGAGAGAATGAGAAAGAGAGAGAGTGTGAGAGATAGACAGAGAGAGAATGAGAGGAACAGTGTGAGAGAGAAATATGGTGAGGAAGAGAGAAGGAGAAAGAGTGTGAGAGAGGCCTTGTGACATGTCAAGCCTGCCAAAAGTAATAAACAATGTGACACATGACCTGATCGATATATAGTTATAGGAGCTCTTGATAGCTGTTCAAATTTGAGTAATATACAGATACTGGCCGTCAGGCTCGCTTCGCTCGCCATATCCGTCTAGCCAGGGGGCTGAGCCCCCTGGACCCCCGACTGGATCGTCAAAAAATGAGATCAGCGGGCTCGCTTCGCTCGCTGCATTTTTCATTGAGCATTTTTGTCATATGTTAGGACGATCAGTCGGGGGTCCAGACTAAACGTCTGGCTAAACGGATATGGCGAGCGAAGCGAGCCTGACGGCAGTAATTTAATATTCCCAGGATAGCTCTGATTGAAGTAGCAGTGCCAATCAATTTTTCCGCGATAAATGCATTTCAATCTTCAACTTGGTGACAACCTAACAAAGTCAACAACTCAACTTAATGCCAACCTGACAAAAATTAATTAGTTACCAGTTAACAACTGTTTCGAAGAGGTACTCTCTCTAGATTATAGTTCTATATTAACATATGGTATGGACATTTTTCAATTAATTAAGAATAAGAAGAATATACATGCTAGAAGACGAACTTTAAACCCTTAAAAACCACCCTTAGAGTTAAAATATTGCCAAAAGATTTCTTAGTGCGCCTCTAAAGGGCCAACTGAACATTTTACAAATTTGAACGTTTTTGGTCGGTAGATTTTTAGTTTGCGAGTGAGTGAGTGAGTCAGTCAGTCAGTCAGTCAGTGAGTGAGTGCCATTTCGCTTTTATATAATATATAGATAACATGAGACTAGCTTGTGTTCTCAATCAATAAATATAGTTATAGTAGCTCCAAGAGCTGGTTCAATGTGGGTTATATAAGATATACAGCATCAAATCAGTTTGTGTTCCTAATAGATATATAGTAATAGGAGATCGTAATACCTAAACATCGGTTTTATCAAATTTAGACTAGGTTGCGTCCGTTATCAATGAATCTAGTGATACAGTTTGGTCCATGTTATAATGACAGTATTTGATTAACCTTGGTGTTGCTACCCTAATCTATCATTCAACAAAGCGGGTATAGCTATCCTTTTCTAGCTCCTCAATGTTGCCAGATCGTTTCATAACAATGCAGAAGTATAATTAACACAATATTTAATCTTGATTAAGAAAACGTATTATTCAGTCCCTGAAAATATATTTTTTGACGAATGAAATGTAATCGATTATTTCAAACAAGAACGAATAGTTGATATTACATCACACCGGTATCAGCTATCTTCTATAGAAGGCAGTAGGAAGGCGTAGAATCGACAATGCTGTTCCCCTATCTAGATCCACTGCCATTATAACGTGGACCTCACAATGAAAATTTCCAAAAGCTGTGGATTATATACAGTTATACAACATTGAACAAGCTTTTGTTCCCAATCGATAGATATAGTGATAGAAGCTACCATCACTGTACAATATCGGTTATATACAATTTGAGACCAGTCTGTGTTCGTTACAGAGAGATATAGTTATAGTAGCGCCTAATACCTCGTTAAATATCAGTTATATACAGATATACAATGTGAAACCAGCTTGTGTTAACGGTAACAAAGACATGTCAGTATGGAAATTGAAATTTCAGGTCGGTTTGATGGCTGAATTGTGTTGTGTCCGAAATAGATTGTGATTTTGATGATGGTTATGATTATAGGCTGCGAATATTGATCTATTGATATAGTGGAGGTGTTCATAAACTGGTCAAACTTCGAGTGATTGACTGGCCCGAGTTTACTCTGGTCTAAATCGAGAGTGATAAACTGGTCTAAACTTAGAATGACACTAATTGCATAAGGTCTGAAGAATGTGCTCCTTGTTCAATTATTATAAAATATGTGGAAATTTTTAATGATGCTTTGATATCGACAAAGGTGTAAGGTAGTTTCTTTCAATTATAATAATCATTAAACTTTCACACTCAAGATGAATCTAATCTTAATAAAGCTAAAGTGAGGTCCACGTTATAATGGCAGTATTTTTTGGCATTGCTGCTATCCTTGTCTATCATCGTTGTATCATTTTCCCATAGCGAGGCTCACGTTATAATGGCCGTATTTATTAGCATTGGTGTTGCTATCCTTGTCTATCATCCAGGTAAAATAAATAATAATAATATCGAGTGACCTGGCTAGCTCAGGTCTGGTGTCAGAGTTTTCAGGTCGCAACTGATCAATTTCAGGGCCTCTGACATGACCTAACGACTGCTTTTTAGGCAGCCGGGACCGACGGCTTAACGTGTCCATCCGAAACACGGATCATCCAGGTATCATCTTCTCATAGTGAGTTCCACGTTATAATGGCAGTATTTGATTAGCATTGGTGTTGCTATCCTTGTTTATCATTCCACAAAGCAAATGGGGCTATCTTTTTCTACCGCCGTTTCTATCAGTATTCGATACGGTGGCATGCCAAATGACCGATTCCCATTTGGCCGAAATTATTATTTTGTCGCAAAAGATCGAAAATTGAAGAATCCCAAATGGTAGAATTGAAACTTGTACTTTCCAAATGGTAGAATCCAAATGATCGAAAAGTTTTAAAGTAATCCCATTTGGCCGAAAATCTCAGCTGTCGCAAAAGGTCGAAGATTTGATTTTCCCATCTGACCGATTCTGAAACAGTCGAATCCCATTTGATAGAAAAATGTTAGTTTGTCATTTGATAGTTCGTCGCAAATGGTCGAATCCTATTAGGTAGAAGAGTTTTGTATTTTGTCGCAAATAGTCGAATCCCAAAAGGTCGAAAGTATACTTTCCCATATGGTCGAATCCCATCTAGCCGATGAGATTCGATCATTTGCGACGAACTGCAACATTTTTCTATCAAATGGGATTCGACTGTTTGAGAATCGGTCAGATGGGAAAATGAAATCTTCGACCTTTTGCGACAGTTGAGATTTTCGGCCAAATGAGATTACTATTAAAACTTTTCGATCATTTGGGATTCGACCATTTGGGAAGTTCAAGTTTAGGTCAAATGACCGATTCCCATTTGGCCGAAATTATTATTTGTTGCAAAAGATCGAAAATTGAAGAATCCCAAATGGTAGAATTGAAACTTGTAGGCTACTTTCCCAAATGGTAGAATCCCAAATGATCGAAAAGTTTTAATAGTAATCCCATTTGGCCGAAAATCTCAGCTGTCGCAAAAGGTCGAAAATTTGATTTTCCATCTGACCAATTCTCGAAAGATGAGAAGAAGAAGAAGACGAAGAAGAAGAAGAAGAAGAAGAAGAAGAAGAAGAAGAAGCAAGAAGAAGAAGAGAAAGGAAGAAGAAGAAGAAGAGACGAAGAAGAAGAAGAAGAAGAAGAAGAAGAGAAGAAGGAAGAAGAAGAAGAAGGAAGAAGAAGAAGAAGAAGAAGAGAAGAAGAAGGAGAAGAAGAAGAAGAAGAAGAGAAGAAGAAGAAGAAGAAGAAGAAGAAGAAGAAGAAGAAGGAAGAAGAAGAAGAAGAAGAAGAAGAAGAAGAAGAGAAGAAGAGAGAAGAAGAAGAAGAGAAGAAGAAGAAGAAGAAGAGAGAAGAAGAAGAGAACAAAATATATGTCTTCATGGTTTAATTTTACGTACGTTTCCATGATTACACTCAGTATTCTGGTGCCTGATTTTTCATACTTCTACATATCTTACATCAATTTATCATCGGTGCTGCGTTAGAAAATGAATTACCTAAGTTATATGCTTTGTTTAATAATATACAAGGAACACAATCCCGTTTTATCCAACAGATACTGACTTCTGATACTGACTTGTGAAAGTGATATTGTTGCAGCATTAACACTTTGTTCTGTATCTAGGAGAGCATACAATTTTCTAAGATTAAGAATGAACTTACCATTACCAGTATTGTCAACTCTATCAATGTGGACAAGGAATATTAAATGTCTTCCAGGACTTCTAAAAGAAGTTCTCACATTCATGACAGCAAAATTGAAAGCTAAGGAGACAATCGAGAAATTGACTATCTTGAGCTTTGATGAGTATAGATTCACGTGTAGTGTATGACAAAAGAGAAGACCAAATTCTTTAACCACACTCAAAAGTTCAGGTGTGATGGCTAGGAGTCTATGTAGGATAAATAGATAGATAGATAGATAGCCTGATAGATAGCCTGATAGATAAAGATAGATAAAGAATTTATTTTTCACTTCAAAAAACAATACAAAATAATATCAAATTAAATACAATATCATTCGTCACCAATCAATACCATAGTTCATAATAATCCGAAAATTCTTAGGCATAGCCGAAGCCGTCAGCCGGAGTTGATAGTTATTTTATCTATATCTCATCCTTATCTTCTAGTTTTTGTCAAAGTTCTCACAGTAGGCTACAGAGTGAACGGGCTACACAATGCCATGCGATAGCACTCAATAAACTTTATAAGGCAACTGGGAAGTTAGTACTAAATATCAGTCACTCATAGCACAGTAGTCCGTCTATGCTTGGAATCTTATCATTTTCAGTTCATTTGAGAAACCTGAATCATTATTATAGGCCTAGAGATGAACTACACATTGATACAAAGTAAATTATTCTTACTTATTAATCGAACATACAAATAATTCTTTATTAAATGAAGTGATACAATGTTAATTTGAACTCATTTGAACAATAAATAATCATCTTCAAGTAAACCGATGAACTCAATCATACATGTCCAGAGCTATATGAACAGTTTTCGGTTGGGAACAATATTTACAATGACATATTTATTTTCTATAATCCACAAGTATTATTAGAGTACAGCTATTTTTAGAAATTAAATCCATCCACAAGGAGCTTTCTATATCTCAATTTTACATTCACATATCCCGCTAGACTTTTCCAGTTTTTACCATTTAAATACTCTTGGACCATTTCATCCGTTATCACCGAGCTTTCAAACCATTTTACTCGGTACTCTGATAGCACCTTACATTTTCCTATAAAATGATAAATGTCTTCAATTTCTTGACTATTACATAGTGAACAAATATAGCTGTTTTCCCCCCTATCTACTCTAAAATTCAAGGGTAATAAAGATCCTCTCGCTCTGAAAATTATGCTAATCATCCTTCTTTCTATTTGAGTCGTTTAAATAATCGTTCATAACTGCGTTATTGGTTCTTAACGTATAATCTATTTGATGAAACTGAGAATTTGAAGCTTTCTCCCACCAAGTTCCCAGTACATTACGGCGAATTTTATCAATTATATTGTCGCACGTCATCCCCCACCGATCTGGCTGAGTTATAGGGTCCACCCATCCCTCATTAAATTGATTAAATAATTGTTTCCATTCACTACACCAGCCACTATTACTCTGTATCACTAAGCTTGTTAATATTTTAGGGAATCTATGGTCAGGTAATGCAAGTGCTTTAATATGTATTTGAAATGCATTTTTAGGGTCTGTAGCCACATAATATCCCTCCCGCTTTCTAAATATAGAATATAGTTGGGCTTATTCTGCGGTAACCCGAACATTCGTTTCATGAAAAATCTATTGAAACATTCTACATCCTCCCTACGTTGATACCCCTACACCTGACAGCATACGTGATAGTTGTTCTACTCACTGTCTCAAAAACTTGCCATTTAGTAGATAACGGTACATCTTCGCTGCCTATAAACTTCCGCCATAAACTATTAATACCGTATCTTACTTGAAAAATGTTTGCTGAGGGACAAAGTGGGAGTGAACGTAACTCCTAGATATTTATACTCATTTACAATTTGAATGGGATCCTCACCATAGTACCATTTTTCATTTCGACTCAATCTACCTCCTTTCCTAAAAACCATAATCTTAGATTTATCTTTGTTTAATACTAAGTTCCATCGATAACAGTACTGTTGCAGCCTATTTATCATACTTTGTAACTCCCTAATATTATCAGAAAATATCACTAAATCATCTGCATAAAGAAGGGAATTAATTTTAGAGTTCCCCACCCTCAATCCTCCACCTACACATTCACAAATATCATGCGTGAATATCGAGAACAAAATTGGAGAGAGTAGGCAGCCTGTTTTAATCCGCTCTTAAATCTAATACTCCTTGTTAACCCGTTGATAATATGATAATCATATGTCATAAATCAGTTGTTTGAATTATTCTAAATCATCAGAAAGTTTGTTATTTTATCTCAGTTCATTTTAGTCAATAAAAGCCATTATTCTAGCTCTTCAATGGTCTCTATTTATTACAATTTTATTGACTAAAATAAGTACCGGTAATCAAAATGCCAAAGAGGAAAACCCGGGATCGAAATAATGTTGAATCTCCATCACGGAATCAGGATAAGCCTACCGAATTATCTCGAAATGAACAAGTTGATACATCTTTCAACTCTGAATTAATTTTGGAAAATTCTCAAACCAAAATGTCTAAGAGTGAATCCAGATTCTCCTAGTGCACCATTGGAATGGAGACACTGGAAAAGAATGCTGGATGCCTACTTGAAAGGAAACTATTACACTGAAGATACGAAATTGGATATCTTAGTTACCTTGCTGTCAGCTGAAAATTACAAATTGATAATAGATTGTACTACATTCGAGGAAAGTATCTCCATCCTTGAAGGCATATTTATCAAGAAGGAAAGCGAAATCTTTACAAGGTACCTTCTCTCTATAAGAAAACAAAAACAAGGTGAGTCCATCGATAATTTCTTCCTAAAACTGAAAGAACTCAGCCTAGAATGTAATTTTACAGCGATCTCTGCTACAGAGAATCGAGAGGAGCACATAAAAGAAGCATTGATTGCAGGTTTTATATTCATCCGAAATCCACCAACGAATTTTAGAAAGCCCAGATATGTCTTTGCAAGAAACTCTTAATCGTGCAAGAGCTTTTGAGTCTGCAAAAGATCAATCACAATGCTACAATAAATCTAATCCTCCATTTGAGCTTAATGCTTGCAAAGATACAGAAAATGCATCAAATCTAATTCCTAATCAAAAAGACACTTCAGACTCCTCATTATCAGCTGTTAGTATTAGTGGACAAGCATGCTTTTTTTGTGGCAACAAAAAACATTCTCGACTATTTTGCCCAGCTATAAAAGAATTCTGCAAGAAGTGTGGTAAGAAGGGACACTTTGCTCGGGTATGTAACTCAAAATCTTCCGTATTAGAGAAAAAAAGAGAGTTTAGTAATTCGATATTACTAACACCTTCAGTGCAAGCCGAAAAATGTCTTTCAAAGGTTATTATTTCTATTACCATAAACGGAACTGAAAGTCAAGCACTGATCGATACTGGAGCAACTGGGAACTTTATTGACGATACCTATGCAAAAAAACTGAATTTAGAAGTTATACCAGAGATAGGAAAAGTAACTTTAGGCTCAAAACGCTTCACACCACAAATCCGAGGCAAAGTTAACGTGAACTTAACAGTTCAGGGAGAAAGTTATACAAACACAACCTTAATGCTTATGCAAGACCTCTGTGAAAATATTATTCTTGGGCACGAATTTATGAACAATTTCTCCAGTATAGAAATACCATTTGGAGGTAATAAGCCACCTCTTACTATTTGCGGAATAACTCAAGCAAAAATTCCTCCTTGCTCCCTTTTTCAACATCTAAAACCCAATTGTCAACCAATTACAACCAAATCTCGCAAATTATCAAAAGATGATGAAGATTTCATTTCCAATGAATTCAACAATTACTGGAAGATGGCATCATAGAAGAAAGCCACACACCTTGGCGTGCCCAAGCATTTGTTGTTAAACCCGATAACCGAAAAAAAAGATGGTTATAGATTATTCTAGAACTATAAACAAATTCATTGAATTGGACGCCTATCCCATTCCAAATATGGAAGATTTAGTTCGCAAAGTAGCTCAGTATTCCTGGTATAGTACTGTAGATCTGAAATCCGCATATCACCAAGTACCAATCTTACTTGAAGAAAGGCAATACACAGGATTTGAAGCATGTGGGAAACTTTATCAGTTCTGTCGTATTCCTTTTGGTGTCACTAATGGTGTTTCAGCTTTTCAAAGAGTAATTGATTCACTCATACAAAAAGAGAAATTATTTGATACCTATGCTTATTTAGATGACGTCATAATTTGTGGAAATTCAAAAGAAGAACAAGACACTAATCTTGCAGCAGCTTCAAATAACTCACTTACTATAAACAAGGAGAAGAGTAAATTCTGTCAAAAGGAGATACGTTTCTAGGATTTTTAGTTGGAAACAAATCATTACGTCCAGATCCCGAACGCCTTGAGCCTCTACTTAATATGCCCCCACCTCCTAATCCAAAACTCTTCAGAGAACTGTGGGCCTCTTCGCACATTACTCTCGATGGATACAAAATTTTTCAAGTAAAACTCATGCCTTGGCACACTGTACGCTCTTCCTCTTCAAGGAAAGGCCCTTGCAGCTTTTGAAGATCTTAAAAAAGAGGTAGCTGCAGCTGTAATACATGTTTTTGATGAAGGAGGCATTCTCACTGTGAGACTGATGCCTCAGATTTCTGCATAGCAGCAACACTATCTTACAATGAACGTCCTGTTGCATACTTTTCACGAATGCTAAACGAAAGTGAAAAACGACACTCATCAGTTGAAAAAGAGGCATATGCCATTGTAGAATCTATTGGGAAGTGGCGTCATTACTTATCTGGTCGTTTCTTTCAACTTATTACTGATCAAAAATCTGTTTCATCCATGTTCAATAGCACGGCAAGAGGCAAGGTGAAGAACGAAAAATTCATGAGATGGCGCCTTGAGCTATCTCAATACACCTATGAAATCACTAGCAGTTACCCGTGCTTCGCTACGGGGAACATGACAGAAAAGGATTTTTTCATTGGACTGATATTGGTATTGGTTTCTGATGAATAAAAACTGTATGTTGTAAAAAAAATTACATATTATCTTTACTATAAGTCAAACAGGCTTTTCATTTGATATTTGAGTGAATGAGACAGAAATCGGACATCTGAGTCGGGGGGGGGGAAATATACAATGAATAATAATAATATATAATAATATTAATAATAATAATAATAAAATAATAATAATAATAATAATAATAATAATAATAATAATAATAATAATAATAATTATAATAATAATAATAATACATCTTATCCCATTAATATACAAATAAGCAATCTTATCAATAAAATTTACACAATATTCAAATACAATTTATGAAATTCTTTTACAAATATAAATTTTATTTTTTCGGAAATTAACCTACTCAACTATGGAAAACCCATGTTCTAGAGCAGGTGTAATAGTAATACATTAAGTTCAGAGTGGGGGTGCAAATAACCCCTGAGAAAGTGAGCTTACAAATATTGTTCGAAATTTATGTTTCCTATATTATGCCTTCCAGTTGTTTGATCCAGTTTTTAATGGCGCATTTAAATTTTCTTGAGTTTTCTATTATCTTGATGTGCACAGGAAGTAAATTGTGGTATTTTGGTGCTAGGTGGTTGAAGTAGTGTTGTTGGTATGTTGCCTTCCTAGCCACGTTCGTGATGAGAAGGCTTCTATTCCTTGTGTTATGACAGTGGTTTCTGTTTTGAAAGCTTCTGGGTTTTTGTGTAGTCTGCGAATAATTCCTAGGGAGTAGAGTTGTCTTGCGTCCATCACACCAAACTCATTGTAGAGCTGGTCTGACGGATAACGAAGAAAGTGGCTTCTGCTTGATGATTTTGATTATTAGTTTTTGCACTTTTATAAGGGGGTCGAGGTGAACGTAGTTTGTTCCTCCCCATCCTACAATTTTATAGGTACGCAAAAACTGAACTAATAATGTGTTTGTCGATCAGTTCGCCGTGCAGCTCGCCATACAATATTTTGCTATCCATCACAAGTGGAAAACATGCGAACATGAATACAGAAGTATGGGCCATTTTTTATTTGATTAAATTCATGTTTTGAACAATCCATTGTTACGAATGACAAATTGATAGGAGCTTATAAATATTTTCTAATTCAAATGAAATAACTTCTGGAAAAATAATGATTGGATAAATACCAATATTAAATTATTGTTGACAAAGAACTCAGTACATCGACAATTCATTCAACTAATTCGGTACTGATAAAATTATAATCATTTTTTTATGATAATCAATTTCATCAACTAATCATAAACTGACTGAAAAAGTACTTCAATTTCCATGAATTCAATTATATAATTATATAAATCTAAAGTGTAGGTCATATTTTATCTAAATTCACAAAGAGTTCGATTCTTGTTGGCAGGAAATCATTGTTATTTCACTAAAAGATAGGATAAAATGAATAGTTGCCCTTCCAGGGGGAGCTTTGACAACCCACAAGACTCATTTTTCATTTACATAAATATCGAAAAAGAGCATAGGACCTTATTTTTTGTTCAGCTTGCCAAAATACCCCTCATTTCAATATTAAAATTTTCGACTGACTGTACAGTTAGTCAATCATTCCATCAAGGCTTGAATAATTTTGAAATTGTAATTAAATGAAAATGGCAGAAAATAATTATCATGTAAATATCAACACCTTTAATTAAAGACATATTAACTGCATGCGTTTTCATATTGCCGATACAGCATTGATAAAACTGCAGACGTTTATTATCAGTCTCAAAAAAC
>NW_024093287.1:0-12793 GCF_014356525.2 Nilaparvata lugens | reverse complement strand
AATCGTTAGGTATGTGTGTTTACAATTCATCCATCCACGTAACTAAAGTAAACTTCAAAACTTCAACCAATTCCACTGAAGATTGAAAATACAAATTTGAAAACATGATAATTTCCTTTCGTGGAGTTGGACTTGGTGAACAATTGAACAAATCAAAATTTCTTGAGACAAATTGGACTACACCTTAGGTCTACGCTTTGTTAATAGCCCTCCCTACTCATACCTAAATTTCAGATTCGAAGAGTTTTGTTTTAAGAAAAACTGTTGTAGCTCCATACCTCATCTATGTCTATGCAGTGATTCGATGATAATATTTTTTTTTTAAATCATGGGTTCACAACTTCACAACTAGAAAATGAGACCAGTCCTTATTCCCTCATTTCTGTAACAAATTTCTAGTCGTGCCAGAGTTCATTAATAAATCAAAGACAACTGCTTCCACTACATAAATATCGTGGAATATAATAATTGAAAGCATCAACATTTGAAGGTATCATTACCTTTTTAGCTGAGACGAAGGCGTTTTGTCAAGTCATAACTATAGGCACTGAATAAAATATCAATTATTATCAATAGTTGATAATAATTTATTGATATTCCATTGTTATTGTTTTTCTTGGAAACACTATTAACTCTATTGATTAGTGTCTTGCTTTGTTCATTCTCGACATTTCACTCCACTTTTTCGTGCTCATTTTCCTGTGTTATTATATCAGTATGAATGAAAACAATGTAATTCGTCAGTGGTCCCTTCTTTTTTCTCATAAATATTTTCGTTAGTATTACTTTCGGTTAATATTTTGCTTTATGATGTAATGGGAGTGGTCTACTGTATTATTTACCAGTTTCATAATCTCTCAGTGCTTCTGGCTATGAATGTAACATTTTTGGGTAAAACTATTGTTTTGGTGATTTCATTTATTTAATTGTACCAGTTTGTCAGTATTATCAAGCCCCAGAAATAACTTATTTCTGCTCTAGACTTATAAATAAAATAACTAATTTTTGCGCTAGATTTATTAATGAAATCAGTAACTAATTTCTGCTCTAGAAATAACTAATAGGTCATTGATTTTATATTTTTCTGGATAAAATTCATGTTTTGATAATCTATTTGGAGTTGGGTCTTCAGCTCAATAATGATATTTGACATTGAGTTGTCAAATGCATCCATGATAGATTCATTCTACGAATTCCTATTTCTGTAATCAGTGAATGAAAGTTACTTTCTACTGATATTCAAAGTGTCCCAGAAAAGGACATTTACTCCATCATGAATAAAAATCCTTTACTTGAATGATTCTCGAGTTTCTTCCCAGTTCCCTGTAATCTGTCATTTTATGTTTTTCCAATAGAAGTCATAATATCTTGTGAGTTTCCAAAAGCACAACTCGAAATTTGAGTAGGTATTCAAAATAATCACTCGTGATAAATTCTCGTGACTCGTGACTTACTTATTTCTCGTGATAAATTTCTGGAAATCATGATCCAGTTGAGAGATACAGGCATGATATGACATTACACAACTTCGACCAATCACGAGCGATAAGCGAGCTGTTGCTCAGCATAAGGCCACGCCCATAACGCGTTCTCATTGGCTGATGCCATTACGTCATCGTATAGGCTCCATTTTGTTGAAGGATGACATCCAAACCGATGGTATTGTCTGGTTGAAATCTGATTTCGTTAAGATATGAGTAGGAACTGAACCGATGAAAGCCAGAGTGGTGTAAGTCATATTAACCTTCTTCTGAGAAATTAAAGGTTTTAGTAGAAGCTATTCATTCAATTTCCAAGGAGGAAGTGATGAATTTAATGTTTTCAGGGCCACAGGCACGTATTGTTCTCACTAATGACTATTGATTTGACCAAGAAAATAATCAATTAACATTTTTGTAGGTGTGTTAATAACATGCACCACTCTGAACACTATGATGTATATGACTCTCACCCTCTCTCTGTCTAACGTTTTGGTAGAGAGTTAGTGGGGAGGATATTTTTAATATTCTTTCCGAAGAATGGACATTGATATGTCCAAAGCTCCGCCAATTTATGTAGATGCATAACAATATAATTATCTATAGTTATTATATTACAAATTGCTTTTTCATATCATATACAGTTCAATAATTATTTTCTTAGTCTATATTATGTAAATTCATCTATAATTTTGCTGTATTGTAAGCTATGTATATAAGTGTATAAGCCAGTATATATTGTAATCTACATAAATAAAGTACTCAATCAATCAATCTCTCTCTGGACAGTTCCTTGAACCATATGACTTACACCACTCTTCTAGTAATAGATTTATAGTTCTAGAACTCATAACTGGACTTAACTGGCCTACTGACTCAACTGTGATTGACAGTCTTGATCAGAAAGTAGATAATCATAGAGAAAATATAGAATGAGTCGATGCAGGATGTTTATGTTCTGAATTCAAATCCGATCTTTTGTTAACTCAAGCCGATTATTGTCGACTACTGATTATTATTGTTTTGGCCGGGTGAGAGTGAGAGTGTAAGAACGGCACAGTATGAGAGACTACCGTCACATAGCTTCGTTAACACTATGTAGCTGGAGATCTATATAGCAGAGCTATATAAAATTTGAGCTACATATAGTTCTGTCAGCTACATAAAGCTCTACTAGATGTAGCTCTGCTATAAGTAGATTTTAACGCTAATTTTATCTAGCAGAGCTATATGTAGCTCAAATTTTATATAGCAGAGCTATATGGCTCTCCAGCTACATATTTTAAACATAGCTATGTGAAAGTAGCTCTTGCAGCAGTCGCTGCTTTCGCCGCAGCTACTGTGATATTTTCAGCACAGAGAGGAGAAGGAAGATTTTGGATAATACCCACCCTTCAGGCTAGAAAACTATACAGTGGTAGTGATCTAAATGAGGATGATAGCGACGATTTGACTCTTGAAATTCGTTGTGATTGTAGTTTCAAGAACTTTCTTCGAATATTGTCTTTATTCTTGTCAAATTCACTCTCCATTTTTGCACAATAATATAATTACTAGTAGTTCTGAGAACAGTAGACCTCACGCAGTATTCTCATCCACAAGTATCTGATTGAAGCTATAGACCTTATGGAAATACAGCAATAGACTGGCTTCTCCACACATCTGTTTAATCACTTGTCAGGTGATTTATGATGAATAATTCTATAGTCTCATTTTTACTCCAATATTGGCGTATGAAGGAGGCTCCTTTTTCCTTTTATATTATCCTTGAAATGCAAAATTTCCAAAAACCTTGTATATACGTCGACGCGCAATTCAAAAAGGAACATACCTGTCAAATTTCATGAAAATCTATTATCGCGTTTCGCCGTAAATGTGCAACATAAAAACATTTTAACATTAAGAGAAATGCCAAACCGTCGACTTGAATCTTAGACCTCCCTTCGCTCGGTCAATAAATCAGAAAGAAATGCTTGTAATGCGCAGTAGCCTACTAACACTCTGACAACAATGAGTACAGTATATCAGGTGATCAGGTTTAAATCCAGGAGGCACTAAACCGCTGCAAACAGCAAACAGTTGCGGCAGCCTTCCTTCAAGGACAGAGCAGCTCTGCATCTAGCTCTGCTATAAACAAAAATTGTTAGCAGAGCTATACGCAGCAGAGCTACATATAGCTCTGATTCTCTTTGATGTTTACCGAAAACTTTGGATATCTCAATTTCTGCTATATAGCTGAGAAAATAGGCTTAAAACTGCTATATAGCAGATTTCCAGTGTCACTTTTTGAGCATGTAACAGAGCTCTACAACATAGCGTAAACCTAGTTGAGAGACTACCAACGTCACATAGCTTCATGGAAAATAAGTACTATGACTATCGGCTTGAGATAATAGTGAAATTTCAAACATAAACGCTCTATAACATGGGATATCTTGTTAAAATGTTATATTTACTGTATGTTGATACATCTGGAGCACATTTAAGAATATTTTATATAAATACTTGAAATTAATTGGTAAGAAATAATGAATATTTCATCAAAGATACTTTGCCTCATCATTTTTCAAATCATATAAGAGGTGTATAGATAAATTTATCAAAATTAGGTAGAAGAGAAGTTTTGTGTACTGATTCTTGTTTCCTACTGTATTAATTGCATGATTGAAGTTGTCAAGGCTGATCAGTTTTGTTCCTACTTCACGTGTTCGAGTAGTTATTGAGATCAAATCTTATCACTGATTGAAAGAAAACCGTTGATAGGTTTCAAAGATATGTAGAACCATATGTGGGTCACTTGAAATACAGTACAGGTTAATGTCACCACTATTTGGTTACCACGAGTTCATTACTATGTTTTCCTGCAGCTCTTGATATCGGCTTTCAATGATATTTCAGTGTGAAAGCTTTCATAACAACATTCTGTATATTTCGCTTCTATAACAAGGTCGCTTCATTCTTTCTGACCTGGGTATCATGTTATTATTATTTTGTGTGCGGGATTTGCAAGTCTTTTCAGAGGTTTTCCTTTGATGCATCACGAGGGTTTTATGATGTCGCAAATCATGGTTGTTTGTATAGGGAGATTCACTTGAAACTGTCAGGAATCTTATAAATGATTGCACCAAGGCTGCCCATTCTACCAATGCTGAAAGCTCAGAGTAAATCTGGAAGAATAGGTAAAGATAGTATCTCTTTATAACGGCTTCTTGAGCAACGATTGGAGAGAAGTATAGAGAGCTTACCTGTTGTTTATAATGGTCTTGTAATGATGTTTGTCTAAATATGAGTACAGACTTATGTGCCACGAACACGCGCATTTCGATTTTTATCAGCGGATGCTATACTTATAATATCTGTATTTGTACAGAAACAATGAGATACAGAAAGAAAAATAAAAATCTCAGTACCCTTTTTGAATTATTTTAAGATTTTAAGGTACTGAGATTTTTATTTTTCTTTCTATTTTTATTATAAGTAGCCCTATACAGAAAATAGATGAATGAGATACAGATAAATAAGCGTAGTATTAGCTGATGGAAAGCGAAATACGTGGCGCATAAGACTGTACGCACCTTTTGATAACAAAAATTATGATTATGTGATTTATCAATTATGATTTATTATGATTTTATCCATTTATTGACCGAGCGAAGTGAGGTCTAAGATTCAAGTCGACGGTTTGGCATTTCTCTTAATGTTTAAATGTTTATATGTTGCGCATTTACGGCGAACCGCGGTAATAGGTTTTCATTAAATTTGACAGGTATGTTCCTTTTTTAATTGCACGTCGACGTATATAAAAGGTTTTTGGAAATTTTTCATTTCAAGGATAATATAAAAGGAAAAAGGAGCCTCCTTCATACGCCAATATTGGAGTAAAAATCAGACTATAGAATTATTCATCATTAATCAGCTGACAAGTGATTACACAGATGTGTGGAGAAGCCAGTCTATTGCTGTATTTCCATAATGTCTATAGTTTCAATCATACTTGTGGATGAGAATACTGCGTGAGGTCTACTGTTCACAGAACTACTAGTTATGATTTGATTATGTATTGTAATCTTATAAAATACTTTATGACTTAGGCCATGGACTATATATGGACTATGGCCTCATATACGCCTTGTATCTTCAGGCTGAATAAATTGACTGAAAAAGTATTCATTAAAAAATACTTGTTATTGTTGAAACTACTGATTCATGAAACAGAATTGCGATACTACTGTAGTTAAAGTTGGTGAATTATTATCAATCTCTAGTGAACTCTAGAGAGAGCTCTCTTAGGCTAGGTGCACACCAGTTAGTCAAGACAAGACAAGACATGATCAGACACGTTTAGTCACAATACTTCACATAGTTGCTTATGAAGACATGTCTAATTGCAATGACTAATCAGTGTGTGCTGCTTCATAAGAAACAATGTGAAGTTTTGTGACTAAACGTGTCTGATCGTTGTCTTGTCTTGACATAGGCTGCGCACACACCAGTTAGTCAAGACTAGACAAGATCAAACACGTTTAGTCACAATACTTCACATAGTTGCCTATGAAGCAGCACACACCGATTAGTCATTGCAATGAGACATGTATTGATAAGCAACTATGTGAAGTACTGTGACTAACGTGTCTGATCGTTGTCTTGTCTTGACATAGGCTGCTCACACATCAGCTAGTCAAGACAAGACAAGATCAGACACGTTTAGTCACAATACTTCACATAGTTGCTTATGAAGACATGTCTAATTTCAATGACTAATCAGTGTGACTTGCGTCATAAGCAACAATGTGAAGTATTGTGACTAAACGTGTCTGATCGTTGTCTTGTCTTGACATAGGCTGCGCACACACCAGTTAGTCAAGACAAGACAAGATCAGACTAGACAAGATCAGTTTAGTCACAATACTTCACATTGTTGCCTATGAAGCAGCACACACCGATTAGTCATTGCAATGAGACATGTATTGATAAGCAACTATGTGAAGTACTGTGACTAAACGTGTCTGATCGTTGTCTTGTCTTGACTAACCGGTGTGTGCCCAGCCTAACTGGTCTGCGCCTAGACTAAACCTACATCTCACTAGTAGGTCTGTACTCAGCTTTACATAATGATTGTGTTCAATAGTGGATCACAATCATGAACCTTGATGATTGATAGGTAGAGAACGAATTTATGGTTCTTCGGAACAGAAAATCACAATTGCAAATTTCAAACTATATAAGATAATAAAATGAACCTTGATGATTTATTGCACGAACGTAGCGAGCTCCTGCTTTTGACTTGTGGCTCCAGTTGTTGCTGATTGTAGGCTTGTATGTTTGCCGAAAACATTTGAATTCTTTTATGAATAAACTTGAAATTATCAATACATATTCTTCAAACCATTATACAAAACTAGTTCGTTGGCCAGAGAAATTTACTCACTCCATTAATATTTTTGAGGATATAACAGAGTTCCTGTTTTTGACTTGTGGCTCTAGTCGTTCGTGAGTTTGTATATTTGACGAGATAGCTTTTGAATGCTCTCATCAATCCACATCAAAATTTGTAACACATATTCTTTGAACTATTATACAGAGCTAGTTCGTTGGTCAACAACATTGACTCATTCGATCCTTTTTCGAGGATATCAACAGGATAACAGAGAAGTCCGATCATACCAGGCGACAAATCTGCAACAACCGTAGAAATCCATCTGCAGAACAACAGTGAGAGTTTTAAATTAAATAAAAGACTAATAAATTGTCAAAAACCACAGATTTATTTACAAAAATACCGGTTTCGGTTGTTACACCATTGTCAATCTCTGATCTTCAGAGAAACCGGTCTTTCTAACTATAAATGAATCTGTGGTTTTTAACAATTTCTTTGTCATTCAATATGAATTAATACCACAATATCAACTTCTCAAATACACAAAAACAGTGAAAGTGTTTAAGAGAAAAAAAAATATCCCCGAAAATTCGCACCTAGATATTTTATGGGTTACCGATAAGTGTTATTTTCCGCCGAAATTCGCAGCTATATGTTCAGGGGAGCGGGCTCTCTGCCCCAAAATCCTCTCCTATGAGGAGGTGGATTCCTCTTCACCCATCATACCCCAAGGGGGGGACGTACTTTTACCCTCCCCAAACGACCGATACATGCATTCATTATTGACAAGCGCAATCAATGAAAACAGAAGCAAATAGGATTGCATTATTCAGCAGGCTGTGGAAGAAAAAAAATGGAACCGTGTTGTTGTATCATTGCGCACTGGAATGCTATCGGTAAACAGTAATAATTGTGGCGGTTTCATTTTGGTGCTCCACTCTGCTTGTGTGCTCAGCCAATCAAATTGTGATTAGAGATTGCAGTGTAGTGTAATCATTTTTATCCGATTGGTTTTCAGTGGAACACTGGAGGTTTGTGTAATGAAACTTTGGATAATATTTCGGTATTTTTCAAACTCAAACAGTGGAGTAGGGTTTACATTAGTCAGGTTTCCTTGAATTCGATTCAATTGTTTTTTTTTGTCAAATAAAACTTTGAATAATATTTCGGTATTTTTCAACTTAAATAGTGATGTAGGGTTTATTAGTCAAGCTTCCTTAAGTTAATATTTTTACTTTCCTTGCCCTATTACCATAGGTAAGGAAAGTATTGCTTTCCGAAAAAACTAAGGTACCCCAATTTCTAAATTTCTATACGTTTCAAGGTCCCCTGAGTCCAAAAAAGTGGTTTTTGGGTATTGGTCTGTATGTGTGTGTGTGTGTTGTGTGTGTGTGTGTATGTGTGTGTGTGTGTGTGTGTGTGTGTATGTGCGTCTGTGTACGCGATATCTCATCTCCCAATTAACGGAATGACTTGAAATTTGGAACTTTATGTCCTTACACTAGAAGGATCCGACACGAACAATTTCGATCAAATGCAATCCAAGATGGCGGATAAAATGGCGAAAATGTTGTCAAAAACAGGGTTTTTCGCGATTTTCTCGAAAACGGCTCCAACGATTTTGATTAAAGTTATACCTACAATAGTCATCGATAAGCTCTATCAACTGCCACAAGTCCCATATCTGTAAAAATTTTAGGAGCTCCGCCCCATCTATGCAAAGTTTGATTTTAGATTTCCAATTATCAGGTCTCAGATATAATTTAAACAAAAAAATTCTAGTGGAAACGATTGAGCATGAGAATCTCTTCAATTAATTTTTAGTAACATTTTCACCTAAAAATAAGCTCGAAATTCGAGAAAATGTGATTATCCAATTGCAAACTGTTGGCAACTGTTGATTCTATTAAATGATTCACTATGAAGAGATAGCAGACCTCGTGTGTCTACAGCGTTATCGCCCTGTCACCAGCTGGCTCAAATGTTTGAATAGTAGACTTGAGATGCGCGGGAACACTAGCGTCAGGTGATCAATTTTCATAACAGCAAGGAAAGTTGTGTGAGTGCGCCACACCAGATTTTTTTACGTTTGAGTTGAATGGGAGACTTTGAAAACTTTTCTCCAAGTCAAGTCAGTTGAATTCCTTGTCCATTTATAAATATTCTACCTATTTTTTCTACTTCTTCCACATTCTTTCTCCATTATCAAAGTCTAGAAACATAGTAAAATGAAGAATCATTGAACGATGGAATATCAATCTAATATCAACTTCGATAGTATGATACTGGATTTAAGAAATAAGAAGAAGGAAAAGTAGGTGGTGAGGAAAGAGAGGAAGATTCTGAAGAGGAGGAGGAGGAAGAAGAAGAAGAAGATGATGATGATGTTGACGATGATGATTGTGGAGAAGAAGAAGAAGATGATGATGTTGATGTTGCCGATGATGATGGTGAAGAAGAAGAAGAAGAAGAAGAAGAAGAAGAAGAAGAAGAAGAAGAAGAAGAAGAAGAAGTGGTGACTGATGGGTTTGCACAGAGCAGAGTTAGCTTTTGTCGACTCAGCAAGGGTGGAGACGGTTCTGCTGATGAAACAAGGAGAAAGACAGAGAAGAAGAAGAACAAAAAGGAGGGAAGTGGACAAGATACGAAGGAGTAGAAATGGGAGGTGCAAATGGCTATTAGAGGGTGACCCCCGGATATAGTAGGTAGAGGGAATAATTCCTGCTTGACTGTAGAGTGTATGTTTTGAACCATCTTCCCATATACACAAGAATGATACCATGGAAAATATTGTAAGATTGAAGGTCTTAGTTCTAATCTGAATATGTATAAGATTTTCTAGGAGGGTTATTTAGTTGAAATCTGTACCTGTTCCCTAATATATTTGATATTTGAGATACTATGCAGATTACACAAGAACCCAACAACACTTCAAACCAGAAACCACAACCACAACACCAGATACAGGAATCTTCTCATCACCAGTGTTGCAAGGAAGGCACTATACCAGAGACATTTCAATCATTTAGCACCAAAATTATATAATCTACTTCCTGCAAACTTTAAACAGATTAATCTTCCTAGAAAGTTCAAAGCAATAGTACACAATTGGTTGATGAGCAAAGGAAGACAGAACATAGAAAACATTATTTCAAATAACAACTAACCACCTAATGACTTACTAAACACTAGCTAATTAATAATACGCACAAAAAACTAACAAAACCTACTCTAGAACATGGTACGCCATAGTGGAGTAGGTCAATTTCCACACAGAAAAAACAAAACTAAACAAGTAGAGGACACATTATAAGAATTTTTTGTAACTAACTATTGTATGTAATATTGTAATTTATCTAATATTTCGTGTAATTGATGTTGTAGTTTTAGTTTTTTGGGGGAAATAAACATTTATTTATTCATTTATTTATTTATTGGGAGAGATATTCATCTGACTGTAGAACTATCGCACACTATACGAGTACTTGATTAACATTGGTGTTTCTATCCTCCTCTATCATTCGACAAAGAGCTATCTTTATCTAGCTCCACAACGTTGCTAGATAGACAATGTATTTTAATGTAGACTGCAAATTTTAACTATGTAGAAATATCATTAACTGACAAAATATTGCATCTCGATTATTAATTTTTTTATTAAATCATTGAAAAATATTTTTTCCTCCACCTACTGTCAAAAGTACTTACTTTACTCCCTGAAACATGATACTAAAGTGTCACTTTTTCGCTCTCGGTACTAAAAAACAGAAAAACTCCCTAGGGAGTAAAAGTGACTCCATTTAAATAACATGGGAAGCATCTCTATTTTAAAAATCTGGTGTGGTACACTCACACAACTTTCCTTGCTCATATTTGAAACTACAATCAGGCTTCTGTATATGGTGTATATATAATTGTTTTCAAAGTACTTTTTCTTTGTGTGAATGTGAAAATTCGATGATTTTTTTAGTCGTCATTTTTTTAAAGTCGTCAAAACAGCTGTTCTACAGATGAAATATCTCGACTATGTGTTCTTTTTATGAACTGCGCTACCTACCTACCTCATGCACGAGAAGGAGGTTACTAAGTCCATTTCCCAAGGATGGGGTGAACCCCCCATCGGTTTCCCAGAAAGGAGACTCATGCCAGTTGATAGAGCTGATAAATAACTATACAGGGTATGAATTTGAAAAAAATCGGTCAAGTTATTTTTGAGAAATCGTGAAAAACATTGTTTTTTAGTAATTATCCGCCATTTTTCTCAAGAATATTACGGAGCTCCTGCAATTTTCTCAGAAATGAGACTCATGTCATTTGATAGGGCTTATGAATAGCTATCCATGGTTTAAATTTGAAGAAAATCGTTGAAGCCGTTTTCGAGAAAACCGTGAAAAACCTGGTTTTTTTGGTCATTATCCGCCATTTTTCTCAAGAATATTACGGAGCTCATGGAATTTTCCCAGAAATGAGACTCATGCCAGTTGATAGTGCTTATGAATTAGCTCCATGGGTATGAATTTGAAGAAAATCGTTAGAGCCGTTTTCGAGAAAACGGTGGAAAACATGGATTTTTAGTCATTATCCGCCATTTTTCTCAAGAATATTACGGAGCTCCTGAAATTTTCCCAGAAATGAGACTTATGCCAGTTGATAGGGCTTATAAATAGCTATCCATGGTATAAATTTGAAGAAAATCGTTGGAGCCGTTTTCGAGAAAACCGTGAAAAACATGGTTTTTAGTCATTTTCCGCCATTTTTCTCAAGAATATTACGGAGCTCCTGAAATTTTCCCAAAAATGAGACTTATGCCAGTTGATAGGGCTTATGAATAGCTATCCATGATATAGATATGAAGAAAATCGTTAGAGCCATTTTCGAGAAAAACGTGAAAAACATGGTTTTTTAGTAATTATCCGCCATCTTGAATTGAATTTTATTGAATTGCTTATTGTCGGGTCCTCATGGTATAGGGACCTTAAGTTTAAAATTTCAAGTCGATCGGTTAATTAGGAATGGAGTTAAATCGTGTCACAGACATACACACATACACATACACACACACAGACCAATACTCAAAAATCATGTTTTTGGACTCAGGTGACCTTGAAACGTATAGAAAATTTGAAATTGGGGTACCTTAATTTTTTTTGGAAAGCAATACTTTCCTTACCTATGGTAGTAGGGCAAGGAAAGTAAAAACGTACATTTGGAATAGGTCAGGTCTAAGCTCAGATGAGGAAGCATATAGAGTGTCATTAAACCAACTAAATTCAATACCTCAACCAGACATTTGATCGATATATAAAATTATTTATGTTTGTATGCTGAAATTATTATTACAAACTTCATATCACTATACTAAAAAAATGTATATATTTTTTTCTTTTATTCCATGTTATTCAAAATATCAGCCAACGAATATTACTTATTAACTAATCAAATTTGAAACGGGAACTTCATCATAGCTGTAGTTTTGGCTGTCATTGTTGTTACAACTTTAGCCGACAGACAGTGCTGTCAGAGGAGAACTGTGATTACAAGCCAGCTGTTTCTGTTTACTTTTTAGATTATGACATGTTGTAACACATTGTTTGGTCACATACGTTTTTAAAAATTATTTTATTAGCAGTTTTTATAAAAATGTAGGTGGAGGAAAAATGTTGTGTATATCACGAGTGAAAAATGTTTTTTCTCCCTCAGGAAAATTGTTGCCCTCGGCTTCGCCTCGGGCTTCAAACTTTTCCCTCAGGGAGAAAAAACAGCACTTTTCACTCTAGATATACAAATAACTATTTCTTGAGGAATATATTGATTGTTTTAAGACTGTACAGTTAATATAAAGGTGCGTACAGATATACGCGCCGCGAACATGAGCAATTCACTTTTAATCAGCTGACTATATCTGTATTTTTACAGAAACGGTAAGATACAGATATAA
>NW_024093286.1:0-11734 GCF_014356525.2 Nilaparvata lugens | reverse complement strand
TTTTCAATATTTCATAATGAATTTTTATAATTAAGATTCAATATTTTGTTAATCAATTATTAATCCTACATTGTTAAAAGACGATCAGGCAAAAGAGCAAAGCGAGAAAGAGATAGCTCTATCAGCTTTGTCGAATGGTAGACAAGGATAGCAATACATTACTAATCAAACACTGCCATATAACGTGGACCTCACTATAGTCCATACACCATTCTAAAGCAATCAAGGGAGTCTCAACTTAATAGAAATTAAATTTGAACAGTAAATACAGAAATTGAATTGTTTAGAACTTCAATTTATTGCTTCTCAACTCTAGAATTAAAGAGCTTCATATTGCAAATTGATTTTGATAAATCATAGAAACATAGAAAGCATATTATATAGCATGCATTTTCTCCGTGATTCTCAACCCACAAGATGTCAATCTAATCCTATACTTATGAACGAGCAACTTCTGTTTATATGTTTAGAAGTTTGTATTTCACCGGATATCGAAAACGGCTCTAACGATTCTCACGAAATTCAAAAAATAGTAGGTTTATAATATAAAGTTTCGATTGCACTAGGTCTCATCCCTGGGGAAACTCCCTGAAGGACATTAAAAGGATAATTATTATCCATCTTTGGAAAAACAGCTGATAATAATTATTTCGTCGTCTGTTGATGATGGAAATGAGTGAGCGAGTTCATGTATGTGGGACTGTGTCAAAATTATGACTCAGCTGTTGAACTTTCGTAATCATTCAATCAGGTACTTAGTGCCGGTTGCAAAAAAAGCCGGGTTATTTTCAATCTGAATAATTCTGTAGATCCATCTTTTGAAATGGTCTTCTCTGATTTTGTTCAAGTGAAGTTGATCAGGATTAAAATTTAACCGCTTTGTTGCAACTGAGCCTCTGGTGAGGGAAATTTTGCATTCCCTGGGAATTAATCTCAATTTACTGTGATTAGATAGAACATTTCTGTATGAATGTTATTATAATTTCTTCTTTTGTAATAAATTTTCTTTGCTTTTGTACTCCAGGGCAAAGATCGACCCCCGATATTAATTATATAAACGTGAAGATTTCAATGAACAGCAAAAACTGAATCAGATAGAAATAGATGTTACTAGAAAGGGTATCTTTACTGTATGAACAGACTCATCTATTTGACTTTCCATGATTAACTGCTAGCAGAGACAAGAAATATAGCTTATCATTATGATATTCTTCATCTATGCTTCAGTAGTAATTATTCGCTTGTTGATAGATCATTTTTGAACTAATCTTGACGAAACTACAGCCAAATTCAAATACTGTATTTAACCAGAGACAAGAATAATATAGCTTACTTATCCTTCATCTATGATTTAACTCTGGTGTCGTCAAACATATTATGTACTAGCCGTCAGGCTCGCTTCGCACGCCATATCCGTCTAGCCAGGGGGCTCCGCCCCCTGGACCCCCGACTGGATCGTCCAAGAATGAGATCAGCAGGCTCGATTCGATCGCCTGCATTTTTCATTTGAGCATTTTTATCATATGTTAGGACAATCCAGTCGGGGTCCATACTAAAACGTCTGGCTAAACGGATATTGTGAGCGAAGCGAGCCTGACGGCTAGTAATATATATTCCGAGGTTTGAAGAGTAGCAGTGCCAATCAATTTTTCGCGATAAATGCATTAAATCTTCAACTTGGTGTCAACCTAACAAGGTCAACTCAACTTAATGCCAACCTGACAAAATTATAAATTTAGTTGCCAGTTAACAACTGTTTTCAAATAGGTACTCTTTCTAGATTATAGTTCTATAGTAACATATGATCTATGGCAATTTCAATATAATTAAGGATTGGGAGAAGAAGATATACACATGCTAAAGGACGAACTTTAAATCCTTAAAAAAACCCTTAGAGTTAAAATATTGCCAACAGATTTCTTAGTGCGCCTCTAAAGGGCCAATGAACATACTACCAAATTTGAACGTTTTTGGTTCGGGTAGATTTGTAGTTATGCGAGTGAGTGAGTGAGTGAGTGAGTCAGTCAGTCAGTCAGTGCCATTTCGCTTTTATATATATAGATTTGAAGAAGAACTAGAACTCTAAAACTAGAATCTAAACTTCAAATTGATTCAAATCCAAACGGATACACACAGTAATCTAGGACAATTTGTTGTCTAGTCTAGACCAAATCGTACAATGAATAGTTCATTGAAATAGTTTGAATAGAAAGTGAGACCTCTGCTGTGAAGAGTTACAAGGTCTCTATTTGTTTGGAAACGGAGCATCCCATTCAGATTTTGATTATTTGTATCACCAAACCAGCTGGGCGCATGCATGCATCTGT
Source organism: Nilaparvata lugens (assembly GCF_014356525.2). Taxonomy (NCBI): domain Eukaryota; kingdom Metazoa; phylum Arthropoda; class Insecta; order Hemiptera; family Delphacidae; genus Nilaparvata; species Nilaparvata lugens. The sequence goes on along the minus strand of NW_024093286.1, from coordinate 9,407 downwards.
CAAAACATTGGTATAGTCAGGTCCACGTTATAATGGCAGTATTCGATTAACTTTGGTGTGCTATCCTGGTCTATTATTCGACATAGCGATAGTGCTATCCTTCTCTAGCTCAGCAACGTTGCCAGATCGTTCTTCAACAATGTAGTAATATGATATTATTGAACAGAATATCTAGTCTTAATGATGGAAATTTATGGAAAATTAATGTTTTCTTGACGGATAAAATATAAAGTATCATTTTTAAAGAAGAATGAACAGTTGATATTTTTTTTCTTGAATGAATGAATGAATGAATTTATTTGCCAAAAACAAAATACAAAAAGCTTTACAAAAAATAAATATAAGTATGCAATGCACTTAAACCAAGATACATACATTATTTAATTATATATAATAACGAAATGATATCCTTTACATTACAAACAATAGTTTTAAAATGAAGATTCAATTTATGATCACATGCATAAGTACAGTAGGTGAGGCAAAAACACCGGCAAAAGAAGATTCCTTGTGCGCCAGTGTGAGTCGTAAATCAGCTTAATCAGGGATGTAATATATAAACTTGAATCTAGCGTATGAAGTGTTCGAAAATATAATTTTTAATATGAAGTTCATTATTGTATAAAAGTCAACGATTGGAAATAATTCAAGTTTAGCCATGCCTCTATGGCTCTTTTTCTGTGTTTATTATTTCGGAAATTCACTTTCTAGTAATTTATGAATTTTCTGCTAATGTAGTAAAGTGCCTTCTAAGAAGAGCTGAGTGGTGTTATATTTCATATTTCTATTGTATTAGGTCTAAGATTATAATTTATGTCATCGGCTAGAGGGAAATTATGCTCGTATTAAAACTGTAATTTGTTATTTTATTTATTTATTTTTTATTTATACATACTAGATACAATCATTCTCAACTATGAATGTTATGCAACTAAGATATAACTGTCGTATAGTTTTATCACCGTTACAAATTCACTGAACAAAATCTTACTATCAGTTCTAGTTTTCTTTAAAATTGTCTTTATGATGAATTTTTGTATTAGAAAAAGGTTTTTAATATGGGTATCGAAAGTAATATGGGTATCTGATATTGCATCAGATATACCGGTATCAATATTCTCTATATAGATGACAGTGGCAAGGCAGAGAATCGACAACACTGTTGTACTAACTCCCTCCACTGCTTTAATAACGTGGATCTGACTATAGTGGCAGAGAATCGGCAACGTTGTTTTCCTATCTCACCCCACTGCCGTAATAAGGTGGATCTCACGAATAAATAAATATAGTGGCAGGGAATCGGCAACGTTGTTGTCCTAACTTTCCCCACTGCCATAATAAGGTCGATCTCACGAATAAATAAATATAGTGGCAGGGAATCGGCAACGTTGTTGTCCTATCTTGTTAGAGAAGGTGATAAGCTGTGTCTGATGTTGAGCTGAAATGAAAGTGAACCGTTCAGAACAGAACCTGTGAGCTAGCGATACCTGACGGGGAAAATAGTAACTACATCAATGGTTTCAGCTCCACAGCTTTGTTGATAGAGAGAAGCCGGTACCGGGTTCGATACCCGGGCTGGCAAATAATTTTTGGATAGTAGCTTTCATGGAATTTTCTTTTATAGTGAGGTCCACGTTATAATGAGAGTGTTTGATTAGCAATGGTATTGCTATCCTTGTATATCATTCAACAAAGCGGATAGCCGGGCTGACAAATAATTTTTGGATAGTAGCTTTCATGGAATTTTCTTTTATAGTGAGGTCCACGTTATAATGAGAGTGTTAGATTAGCAATGTAATTGCTATCCTCGTCTATCATTCAACAAAGTGGATAGCGCTATCTCTTTCTCGCTTTGCTCTGTTGCCAGATCGTCTTTTAACAATATAGAAACAGTAATCAATCAACAAAATGTTTCATCCTAATTGTAGAAAACTATAGAAAAAAATAAATTATTGCTCAATAAAATATAATCGATTATTTTGAACGAAAATAACCCGTTAAGAATTAATAATTAATTAACAAAATATTTCATCTCAATCATTAAAATTCATTATGAAATTATTGAAAAATATAATTTCTTGCTTGATAAAATATAATCGATAATTTTAAACGAGAATGAACCTTTACTTTAATAAATCAGCTACCGTCTATAGAAAGCATTGACAATACAGAGGATCGGCAACATTGTTCTTCTATCTTTCTCCACTGCCATTATAACGTGGACCTCACTATAGAGAGATGACGGTTCTGGGTTTGATACCCGGGCTGGCAAATAATTTTGGATAGTAGCTTTCATGGAATTTCTTTTATAGTGAGGTCAAGTTATAATGAGAGTGTTTGATTAGCAATGGTATTGCTATCCTTGTCTATCATTCAACAAAGCGGATAGTGCTGTCTCTTTCTCGCTTTGCTCTTTTTTTCAAATCAATTCAAAATTCTCTATTCTTTAAAATGCACTATACAATAAAATTAATAGTATTATTAATACTAGAATACCCCTACAAGACTATACGTCTGTGTGTAGAGGGTGAGTTCCAGGTTACCTACTGTTTCTAGATCTATTGCGTTCTATCAATTTATGGCCTGAAATGGCCTGCATGATTTTCTAGTACAGAAATAACTACTTTCACCCACTTGATAGCTGAATAGAACACCTTAATAACATATCATAATACCAAAAATAATATGGTACTGTAAATTATAGTTTTAAATCCATAACAAAGATAAGAGTAAAAAAGATCAATGAAAAAAGTAAATTTGAATGAAATAAAAGTAATAATATCAAACAAAAAATATTGAATATTCTTAGCAACAATAACATGTTAATAATACTCCTAAATCTTAAAATTATCTGTTGTCACATCGTTTTTAACAATGTAGAATTAATAATTAATAACAAAATATTCCATCTTAATCATTAAATTCATTACGAAATTATTGAAAAATATAATTTCTTGCTTAATAAAAATAATCGATAATTTTAAACGAGAATGAACAAACAAATTGATATTACATCAATAAACCTGTATCAGCTACCGTCAAGAAGGCATTGACAATACAGAGGATCGGCAACATTGTTCTTTTATCTTTCTCACTGCCATTATAACGTGGACCTACTATAGAGAGATGACGGTTCTGGGTTTGATACCCGGGTGGCAAAAATCTTTTGGATTGTAGCATTCATGGATTTTCTTCTAGTTGTTCACCCTGTTGTCAATTTTTGCAGTAGCCAAGTCTCCTGAGTGTTAAATATGATAAGATTGATATGATAATGATAAGATATGATCCTACCAATCATATTATTTTTATGATTTGTAATATTGTATCCACGAATAAATAAATAAATAATATCGAGTGACCTGGCTGACTCAGGTCTGGTGTCAGAGTTTTCAGGTCGCAACTGATCAATTTCAGGGCCCTGACATGACCTAAGGAGTTGTTGAGAGCATTTAATTTGATTCTAAATTGATAATACTATTTATTATTTTTTTTTTAATTTTTATATGTGAATTTTTGTTGTTTTTAGGAGTGGACGTGACGGCTAACCAGGACGAGATTTTGACACGAGACATTCCAAAGGAATTCGACCAATAACGAAGAGATGGTACATTCGCACAATGCAGGACAGATATTGGACTCTGGAAACTGGAGGTGAATTCAGGCTGTTGGAGACAAGAGGTAAAAATCTTTCAAAAATTTGATTAAAATACAGAGTGTCCCACGAAAGGTGTAAGAGCCGAATACTGTAGATTCTGCTTGAAATTTGCAACAAAAAATGTCATTTGAAATTCCTCATATCGACCTTAGCTCTCGAGAGTTTTTTAGATTTTTAGATATTTTCGCCACACTGCACAGAAAGCAGCTGTTTTCCAGTCCCTACCTAGATCTGAAAGACATTGTTTGCAGACGACTCTCGTCTGACGTCAGAACAGAGTACCCTTTCCAGCTGCTAACATGGAACTAAGAAAGGTAATCAAAAAAAAGCTGATCCAAAAACCTTTTATTATTTGTGTTCATTATTCAATAATTAAAACATTTATAATAATATCAGCTTATTGTCATTTGAAAGGATAAAAAGTATAAACTCAACCTCTTACATAATTGAACATCATCTTTCAGGTTATTTAGACAATCAGAATAAAAAATAAAATACTTGGAGAATTTCCTGATATTCAGATTACCTCAGATTTGCTAGAGCTATCACCTTCCACTTCTGCTTTCGGAAGTGATTAGTAAACAACTATTCTCATATATATATATATATATAATATATATAATATAGATATATAGATTGTTTATTTTTTGTGTGGCGAAAATAGCGTCCGCACCACGGGCAAAAATGTCTTTCCGGCTCTGAATCTTTTCTAGTCCTCGGCCTACGGCCTCGGACTTGAAAACGATTTCGAGCTGGAAAAAATCATTTTCTGCTCTAGGTGCGAAATATACTATTATTCGATATAATTATGTTATCTTCAACTCATGGATTATAATAAATTTCCTTTCAATCTTCTTTTTACAATGAAATAAATACAGAAATTTCAAATTTTAGATCGTCGAACGCTCTGTTTGACCTGGTGTGGCAGGGAGATGGTTCAGTGTCGTTCAGAGCTAATAATGGAAAGTATGTGGCCACTAAGAGATCGGGCCATCTGTACGCCAACTCAGACACTGTGGCGACGAGACCTGCAAGTATTTCTTCTATCTTATCAACAGGTGAGTGAGAAATGTTCGATTTTATTTAGAATTATTGAAGTTAGATCAATATTGGAAGGCCACTTAAGAGATGGCAATAGCTAGATGTTTTGTATGAAATGTAAATTCATATAAACCACTTCTTCTTCTTCTTCTTCTTCTTCTTCTTAACAACAGGATTAGGCTTAATTGAATGAAAAAGACTAAGAAATTGTCAAAAAACCACTGATTTATGATAATTAGAAAGAACGGTTTCGGTTATTACACCATTGTCAATCTCTGATAAACTCTTAGTTTACAAGAGATCTTGATTTATACTAAGATACTAAGATTTTAAACTCTTAGATTAGTTTATCAGAGATTGACAATGGTGTAATAACCGAAACCGGTCTTTCTAATTATCAAGAATCAGTGGTTTTTTGACAATTTCTTAGTCTTTTCATTCAATATGAATAATTACCACAATATCAATCTCTAAACCAAAAAGTGAAATTAAGCTTTAACCTGTTCCGACTCACATCTAGCCATAAATTATTCATATAAACATAAAAATACTATTATTGCCACCGTTTGCGTGGTCTACCAACATTCTTTTGCCTACTGGCTGATAATTATAGATTTAAATGGTATTCTTCAGCTGACATTCTTTGAACATGCTCCCTCCATTGATGCCGATTTCTCGTAACCTTTCATTAATGCTGCAGATTTTCAATCCTCTCCTAATACTTCATTCCTGAAATGATATCTTCTATCACATCCCTTGGTTCTCATCTGCTGCCTGCACTCTACTTTCAAGTGGCTTCGTAGTAACCCATGATTCACTACCATAGAGGAGGATGGAGCGGCATTACCTTATAAAATTTCATAATTGTATCTGTTCTAGCTTTTTTACCCAAGTCTGCTGATATTTCCACATCATTGGAACTAACCTGTTGTCAATATTGGCAGTCAAAGTTAGTGAATCAACTGTCTACCAACTTTGATTTGCAGTAGCAGAAGTCTTCGGGGTGATTTACAGCATTCAATTCGTATTTTCGTTTAACAATAAACATTTGAATCATTTTTATCAGATTAGTGGCAACCATCAAAACCGATATCTACATCACGACCCACTCTTCCTAAATAAAATAATATCGAGTGACCTGGCTGGCTCAGGTCTGGTGTCAGAGTTTTCAGGTCGTAGCTGATTAATTTCAGGGCCTCTGTCATGACCTAACGACTGCTTTTTAGGCAGCCGGGACCGACGGTTTAACGTGTCCATCCGAAACACGGGAGTGGCCCGAGATAAATATCTTGCCCGGGCCGGGATTTGAACCCGGGCCTCTGAATCATAAAGCCAGCATCTGATCCACTCGACTACGGCTCCTGTTTGCAGCTTTATGTATTTAGAGCTATTCACCACATAACACGATTTGTTTTGTCAGTGCCGGTTGCACAAAAGCCGGTTAAATTTGAATCGTGATTAATCTCACGAGAACCAATCACAGAAGCCTTCTTTTCGAAAAAACCTTCTCTGATTGGTTCTCGTGAAACTAATCATGATTGAAATTTAACCGACTTTTGTGCAACCGGGCCTTGAAGTGAAATATTGACTCCAATCACCCTTTGGTTGAATAGTTCAATATTTGACGCTGGTAGACTCTCATACTGTGTCGTTCTTAAGGTGCGTACAGATTTACGCGCCGCGAACATGAGCAATTCACTTATAATCAGCTGATGCTAAGCTTCTTATATCTGTATCTTACCGTTTCTGTAAATAAATACAGATATAATTCTTGGGTCATAAACGACATGTACCATGGGATTTATTTTTCTTATGCTGTTTTCTCTCACTGGTTTTAATCATATAAAGTATATCCTTCATCAGATTCTTGGCTTGGCCATGTATTTAGACACAACTAATTCACATTTAGAATACTGGAAGGTATAATAATTGGACAAAGGGCTCGTGGAAGATCCCGGCTACATTATCTGAAGCAAGTTAGCAAAGATCTAGGAATCCAGATCGAACTGGAACGTACAGCTGTGGACAGAAAACGATGGAAAGCTGTCTATCAATCAAATGATTGAAGCTAAAGAAGAAGATCAGTTTGATAAACATCCAATTCTATCATCAATCTTTAACATTTGTGTTGTTATCCTATGATTGTTCATATTATTTTCAACTATTTTATCTATTGTTCTCTCATTTTCTAGGCCAATCCTAGTCCTGAAATGCGAGCAGGGCTTCGTGGGATACAAGGCAGGCTCCAATGTCAGACTGGAATGCAACAGAGCTACTTACTGCACTATTCAAGTGGAACGGGGAGAACGTGGTGTTGTGTATTTCAAAGGTAATTTCTATTAGATGATGAGGGCCAAGCAACATGAGGCGTTTCTCAGACGAGTCGGCAGGGCAGGAGGGTCTCCGATTGGCTGATTGGATTCAATGATATTATATAGTTTTATAAATAGCATAAGGACTACCTTATCTTTCAATGTTATTACATTAGTGTCATTTGCATTGTGAATAAATAAAATAATTGAATAAATACTTATCGGTGGATAGGATTGACATTCGTGAATCAGCTGATAATCAGCCAAGAGGACATCTTCCTGCCCTGCCGTCTCGTCTGTGAAACGCCTCACGTGGCTTGACTCCAATATCCTCAATAATCCAATTCTTATTATTCTAGAAGAAAAAACTGTTATCCAATCATGTTGTAATAGCGTATTTGAAATGAATAAGTTAATGGCCCGGTTGCACAAAAGCCTGTTGAATTTCAATCATGATTAAATCTCAAGAGAAACGAGGCTTTTCCGTGGAGAAGTCTACTCTGATTGGTTCTCGTGGAATTTAATCACTTTTTAAATTCAACAGGATTTTGTGCAACCGGGGCTAGTCTAAGGTCTTGGTAGGCGATCAGTGTGACGTAGAAGAGTGTGTAGGTTGAGAAACCTGAGGGAAGCATTCAACTGCACGTCACTGGACCTCTTCCGAGCAACAGTTAGAATTGCTATGATGGTAGCCAACCTCCGTAATGGAGGAGGTACCTGAAGAAGAAGAAGATTTTCGCTGAACTTCTTCTTCTTCTTCAGGTACCTCCTCCATTACGGAGGTTGGCTACCATCATAGCAATTCTAACTGTTGCTCGGAAGAGGTCCAGTGACGTGCAGTTGAATGCTTCCCTCAGGTTTCTCAACCTACACACTCTTCTACGTCACACTGATCGCCTACCAAGACCTTAGACTAGCCCCGGTTGCACAAAATCCTGTTGAATTTAAAAAGTGATTAAATTCCACGAGAACCAATCAGAGTAGACTTCTCCACGGAAAAGCCTCGTTTCTCTTGAGATTTAATCATGATTGAAATTCAACAGGCTTTTGTGCAACCGGGCCATTAACTTATTCATTTCAAATACGCTATTACAACATGATTGGATAACAGTTTTTTCTTCTAGAATAATAAGAATTGGATTATTGAGGATATTGGAGTCAAGCCACGTGAGGCGTTTCACAGACGAGACGGCAGGGCAGGAAGATGTCCTCTTGGCTGATTATCAGCTGATTCACGAATGTCAATCCTATCCACCGATAAGTATTTATTCAATTATTTTATTTATTCACAATGCAAATGACACTAATGTAATAACATTGAAAGATAAGGTAGTCCTTATGCTATTTATAAAACTATATAATATCATTGAATCCAATCAGCCAATCGGAGACCCTCCTGCCCTGCCGACTCGTCTGAGAAACGCCTCATGTTGCTTGGCCCTCATCATCTAATAGAAATTACCTTTGAAATACACAACACCACGTTCTCCCCGTTCCACTTGAATAGTGCAGTAAGTAGCTCTGTTGCATTCCAGTCTGACATTGGAGCCTGCCTTGTATCCCACGAAGCCCTGCTCGCATTTCAGGACTAGGATTGGCCTAGAAAATGAGAGAACAATAGATAAAATAGTTGAAAATAATATGAACAATCATAGGATAACAACACAAATGTTAAAGATTGATGATAGAATTGGATGTTTATCAAACTGATCTTCTTCTTTAGCTTCAATCATTTGATTGATAGACAGCTTTCCATCGTTTTCTGTCCACAGCTGTACGTTCCAGTTCGATCTGGATTCCTAGATCTTTGCTAACTTGCTTCAGATAATGTAGCCGGGATCTTCCACGAGCCCTTTGTCCAATTATTATACCTTCCAGTATTCTAAATGTGAATTAGTTGTGTCTAAATACATGGCCAAGCCAAGAATCTGATGAAGGATATACTTTATATGATTAAAACCAGTGAGAGAAAACAGCATAAGAAAATAAATCCCATGGTACATGTCGTTTATGACCCAAATTTCAAGCTGATTTTTGTATGCTGAAGCCGATTACTGTAGATTATTGTCGATTATTACTGTGTGTTGTTGGGGTGAAAGTGTTAAGGTTCGTACAGATATGAGCCGCGAATTGCTCATGTTCGCGGCTCATATCTGTACGAACCTTAACACTTTCACCCCAACAACACACAGTAATAATCGACAATAATCTACAGTAATCGGCTTCAGCATACAAAAATCAGCTTGAAATTTGGGTCATAAACGACATGTACCATGGGATTTATTTTTCTTATGCTGTTTTCTCTCACTGGTTTTAATCATATAAAGTATATCCTTCATCAGATTCTTGGCTTGGCCATGTATTTAGACACAACTAATTCACATTTAGAATACTGGAAG
>NW_024093285.1:0-12372 GCF_014356525.2 Nilaparvata lugens | reverse complement strand
ACCAAGCTGTTACTGGTAATAGGTATCAGTAATTATTTTTACTGTTAATAATAGGTATTAAACGTTCAACAGTTGAACAGTATCAATAGATATAGTCATATTCTACAAGAGTGGGTTCGAATCCCGCCGGTAGGAACGGTTGATTAGTTGGTTTTCATCAAATCACCCACGCCCAAGCTGAAAGCTCATGTGGACATCATCCAGTGGCGGCTGGTGTAAATATAGTTTGGTGGTTGCAGATATCAGTCCTAACTTACAAAGTAAATAAGAAAGCAATAAGTTAAATAGGGATTATTAAATCGTCATTCCATAGAACTTGAATTATATTTCTTCTCTCAACATAATTCCAAGTCACTGTAAGAGATAATAAGAAAGCCATCATATAAAATAATAAAGGAAAAAAATTGGTTCATACACGTACGAGATGACGCATAATCATGTCTGAGCTAGGTAGGCTACTCAACTGATTAATAGTTTGTGTAAAATAAGTTGAGACTTGGCACTCCATCCCAAGAAATTACAGGGTTGCCAAATCGTGTAAAATTGCAACTTTTACAAATTTCCAATTGAACGTCAGAATTGGATGTAGAATATCATCCCCGATATCCTAGTAGTGCTAGAAAAGTTTCAGGGTTGAAGGATCAAAAGGAAATTCAACTTTTATGATAAAATTGGAAACATCACGAAAATTTGTTTTTCTTTTGAATATCAACTCAGAATCATAAGCGTCGTAATGCGTGATATTTGTTTTATAAAATTAATGGGGAGAATGTCTTCTTTCTATTGGTGTCTGGATAATTTTTATCCGACCTATAGTTATTTTTTAATTAATGTTTATGTTCGTTAATGTCGAGCAGAAAACATGAAATTTTTGACATGCTAGAACCTTTTTTGTTTCAAAAGATTAGTAGGTGGTGAAAGCGAGAAAGTTTCTCAGAAATAATTGAAATTATTTTTCCAATTGTCAAACGTACTAGGAACAACGTATTTTGGCCTCTAAGGAGTTTCAAAGTCATGGATAACGGCTGAATGGTGTGCCACCAAGGCTATCAATAGCTGGGATCAACAAAAACAAAATACAGAACGATTGGAAAATTCAGCAACTGCAAGCAACATGATTATAAATCAGTAAAAAAATGACAACCTCGCCTCGAATAATCCAAGCAGTGTTTCATTACAGACTTTCTAGAGGCAATCAGCTGCTTACGTATGAAATAATTCAGTCAAATATCTCGTAAATTTCCAGCTTTTAGCATACAATTGGTACACAATGCATACCATGCTCTCCGAACTTTAAAATTCCTTGGAGACCAAAATACGATCTTCCGACTACTTTTGACAATTGAAAAAATAATTTCAATTATTTCTGAGAAACTTTCTCGCTTTCACCACCCACTTATCTTTTGAAACAAAAAAGTTTCCAGCATGTCGAAAATTTCATGTTTTCTGCTTGAAATGTCTCGACATTGACGAACATAATCATTAATTGAAAAATAACTATAGGTCGGATAAAAATTATCCAGACACCAATAGAAAGAATATCATTCTCCCCGTTAATTTTATATGAAATTATTACGCATTACGACGCCCTATGATTCTGAGAAAAGTGATATTCAAAACAAAAACAAATTATCGCAATGTTTTCAATTTTATCATAAAAGTTAAATTTCCTTTTAATCCTTCAAACCTGGATCTTTTCTAGCACTACTAGGATATCGGAATTGATATTCTACATCCAATTCTGACGTTGAATTGAAAATTTGAGAAAGTTGCATTTCACACGAATTGGCAACCATGTAATTTCTTCGGATGGAGAGCCAAGTCTCAACTGATTTCACACAAACTATAGATTCTGAATTTACCGAGGATGGTTATAGGCCTATCTCAAACCTTCAAGATATCAGTTTGTCAAGTTTTAAATTAGATTCTTGCGGAACACGGTTTACCTGCTTGTCCACTAAAAATACATGTTTGAAAATCCAAGATCTGGCAATCTATTTCATTTTATTTCTTTTAAGAAATAACTAGTAATCCATGACCAGTCATCAATTTTTAGTAACTGTGATCTTCATATCACATTCATACTGAGTTTGCATCAATAGAGAGAGTTGAATATCAGTTTGGTTCTGAACTGAACCAATAGTTTTTTTGTCGAAATACACGTATTAATGGATTTTCGTTCAATAATGATTATTTACATCAATTAATAAGAAAATATCGGGGCACCGAGCTCCGCTCGGAGTACAAAAGAATATAAAGTTATTACGAAAGAAGAAATTATAATATATTTATAGTCATACAGAAAGATTCTATCTAATCACAGTGGATTGAGATTAATTCCCAGAGGAAAGCAAAAATTTCTCTCACAAAAGCATGTTAAATTTTTAATCCAAATCAGAGAAGACCATTTCAAAAAGATAGCTTATCAGATTGGTTCTACTGGAATTATCAGGATTAAAATTTGGAGTACAATAGCATAAAAAATTTACTAAGAAGAAATTATAATAACATTCATAGTTCATACAGAAATTTACTGTTCTATCTAATCACAGTAAATGAGATTATTCCCAGAGGAATGCAAAAATTTCCCTCACAAAGGCCCGGTTGCCTAAAAGCCTAAATTAAATTTTTAATCCTGATTAATTTCACGTGAAACAAATCAGAGAAGACCATTTCAAAAAGATGGATCTACTGGAATTGATCAGGTTAAAAAATAACCCGACTTTTTTGCAACCGGCACTAAGTACCTGATTGAATGATTACCAAAGTTCAACAGCTGAGTCATAATTTTGTCTCAGTTCCACACACATGCACTCACTCACTCATTTCCATCATCAACAGACGACAAAATTTCCAGATGTTTTTTCAAGGACGTATTCGCCCTTTTAATGTCCTTCAGCGAGTTATCCTAGGGTTGAAGCCTAGAGTAATAGAATTTTTATATAATAAAAATACTATCTTCCAATTTGTGAGAATCGTTAAAGCCGTTTTTTTCGAGATCTGGTCACATACAGATATATAAACATATAAACAGAAATTGCTCGTTTTATAGTATAGGATATTAAGGAGTGAATGAGTTGAGTCTAATGAATTTTCACGAAGCCTCAGGTTTTTAACAAGGGAACTACTAATTTTTTATGAGACAGGTAGTTATGTAATGGGCCTAGTGTTGCACAATTTACAGCTTTTGTTAGCAAGATGACTCCTTACATCAGCGGTTCACTTTTGCCACAAAGATAATCAAAACTCTTCATTCTATTAGCCTACTAATTTTCCAACAATCGACTACTGACTGGGTATTATGAAAATAGTCTAGGCTATTATGAATTCTGAAGTAGCCCAAAGACACATAATAAGAGAGGGGAATAATTACAGTAGTAAATGACCCATTGACAGTATCCACTGTTGAAGACAATATTTAATAACAAAGAACAACATTAAATTTGATAATATCTCTATTTAATCACACTTACGCTTTATAAATTGCTATAGCAGAAGAACTACCTAGTTATGCAAAGTAAAATAGCATTGAGTTAATTCTATAGGTGCGTACAGATATATGCGCCGCGAACATGAGCAATTCACTTTTAATCAGCTGACTATATCTGTATTTTTACAGAAACGGTAAGATACAGATATAAAAAGCTTGGCATCAGCTGATTAAAAGTGACCTCACCTTAAAGGTGCGAACAGACATACGCGCCGCGAACATGAGCAATTCACTTTTAATCAGCTGACTATATCTGTATTTATACAGAAACGGTAAGATACAGATATAAAAACTTGGCATCAGCTGATTAAAAGTGAATTGCTCATGTTCGCAGCGCGTAAATCTGTACTCATCTTAAGAAAAGAATTTAATGACATTTTGTCTTATAGTGAGGTCCACGTTATAATGGCAGTGTTTGATTAGCAATGGTATTGCTATCCTTGTTTATCATTGGACAAAGCGGATAGCGCTATCTCTTTCTCTCGCTTAGTTCTGTTGCCAGATCGTCTTTTAACAATGTAGAATAAATAATTATTATCAAATATTTCATCTCAATTATGAAAATTCATTATACGATGATTGAAAAATATAATTTCTTGCCTAATAAAATATAACTGATTATTTTAAACGAGAATGAACCGTTAATATTACATCAATGAACCTGTATTAGCCACCGTCTATAGAATGCCTCTGTCTTGACAAGACAGAGGATCGGCAACGTGTTCTCCTATCTTTCTCCACTGCCATTACAACGTGGACCTCACTATAGACAATTATGAATTCTAAAGTAGCCCAAAGATTTCTAAGATAACATAGTGAGGAATAATTTATTACAGTAATACATGACCCATTGAGAGTATCTATTGTTAGAGAAAACATTATTTTAATAACAAAGGAAAGGACAACATTTAAATAATAAATATCTCTATGATTTAATCACACTTGAGTCCACACTCTATAAAATGCTTTAGTCCAATAACTAGTTATGACCAGTAATATAGCATATTGGGGTTGATACAATGAATTACAATAGAATTTGCTGACATTTTATCATAGAAATTAGGTTTAAAGAAGTTAGAGTGTAAAGGCGGATATTCACATATCAGTATCAGTGTCCGGTTCAGTGAAAATATAATTCTCATGAGTTCAAATAGGACTATTCCAACTCAGCCCGACCGAACGAGTATAAATACTCTCATAAGAACTCAAAGGAATAATAATATTATGTAATAATAATAACATATCATGTTGACTGAACGGACGGACTCTGATACTGATATGTGGCTAATTCAGCTTTAAAGAATAATGAAGTTATAAAAGCTTTCACAAATTTAATAGGTGATATTATTTTACTGTAATTGGAAATATTAATTTTGTCCTGAGATAAAAGAAAATTTGAGTACATCTTGAACAATAGTAAGATACTAAAAAATTCATGAGCCTAGTAAACTAATAATGATTCAAGTAGCCTTTATTATTTACTAGCAGGTAACCCGTGCTCCGCAAAGATCTATTGAACTTGACAAACTGAAAACTTGATGTAATGAAATTTTGAAGAATTGATAGTATGCCTATAACCATCCCCGGTTGATTAAGAATCTATATGCAGAATTTCAAGTTAATCAGTCCAGTAGTTTCGACGTGATGATGCGTCAAACAATATTTTCCAACCCCGTACGTGTATGAGCCAGTTCTTTACTTTATAATAGTATAGATGACCAGATATTTAGACTTAAAAGCATGTAATATCCAAACAGGTTAGCCTCCGGTCGGTGTTAATGGGAAAGATATTTTATATCCTTCTAAGAGAATCGACAATTATTTGTTGAAACACCGCCGATTTATGAAGTTACATCACATTATTATAGTATCGTTATTCTAATTGCATCCAATCTTTATTCTCATTGATTAATCATTTATATTTGTAAAATTCGTTGAATAACCAGCGTTATCGTCATTTAATGTAAGTTAGTGTATAAGCCAGTAAATATTGTAACACACATAAATAAAGAGATCTAATCTAATCTAATCTTCATTCAAGTGAGGTAGATTTGCTGGTATTCATAAGCATTGAAAATGAGTTTATTCCAACAAATTCTAAATTTGTATCCGTTAAAATATTTTGGAAATGATGCCTAGATATATTTTATTGAGTGAAATGCGAATTTTGAATGAATTTCTCTATTGCGCAAAGCAGAAAATTAAAATGAACGAGTCGCATCTGAACAGCTAGACAGGAGTCAAACTCCAGCCAATCAGAGAGTGATACAGTGAGTCGGGCTCCGAATTCTTCACGCCATACTATTGGTCGTTCCAGAAGCCCCAACTCCAACTAGCCACGCCTTCAGCCAATCACACGCAAGCGACGCAAAACTCAAGTTAGTACGCACGAATTAGTACTTTTGTTTGATGATAGATGTAATACTAGGCACAGAGAATGAAAGAATTCCTTCTACTTTGTGTACTAGCACAGATTAAATAAGTAATACTTACTATAAGTAATAAGTAATATTTACTTACTTTATGGTACTAGGTACAAGTAGTTACAGTTATTACTATCCTATTATAATCGAGCAATTTCTGCATTTTTATATCTGGTTATTTATGTTCAACGGATCTCGAAAACGGCTTTAACGATTTTCACGAAATCTGGAACATAGTAGGTTTATGATATAAAAATTCGATTGCACTATGTCTCATCCCTGGGGAAACTCGCTGAAGGACATTAATTCATCCTGGAAGAACAGATGTCTGTATAATTTCGTCGTCAGACGATAACAGAAGATGCGTGTGCCTGTGTGGGAGATCAGCTGTGTAATCATTTATTCAGCTTACCGTATCTCACGAGAAATTTTATCAAAATGATCGATTTTTGTTGACATGACATGGTTTATCACTCTAAGGGCCGTTTGCACAGTCGAAGCTGAATTCAATCAGCTGGTTGCTAAACTCAAAATGAACCATATTATAACAAACAAGACTTGCAATGGATTTAATCAGTTAAAATGAAATTCAGTTTAAACTGATAGTGTGCAAACGGCACTTAATCAGAGTATATCATAATATTCAAAGTTAATCATTATTCTACAGTTTTAAGTGATTAGTGAGTGTTATTTTGTTATTCAATTTGGTTTGTATACAATCTAAATTAGAACTGTTCTGTTTTTAAATATTTTGACTCAAAATTGGACCTGAATTCAAGTGTATGAAACATAACCTACTTTTGGACCATTTATAGTGAATAAATCAAAATTCGGGGAAGAAACAGTTATGGGCTGTGCCTGTTTGTCCTTCCCCAATCATTTGAAGAATTGTGTCCTGTTATCAATATAGTTATTTGTGCAACTAGTGCGCAAGTGACAGTTTGCTGCACCGAAAGAAACGTTTACGCCCGAGCTTTAGGCGAGGGCGGAATGGTTTCTTGAGTGCAGCAGAAGAACTTTGCGCACGTATTTCACATTAAGTTTTTCCTACAGTTACCATTGAATATGAAAAGTGGGTAATTATGGGTAAAATTGCCTGAAATGCATCAAATGTTTATCTGTGTAATTTTATTATTGATAAAAACCTTAATCCTAAAATCCTAAAGTCCTCGTTGTCCTTGGTTATAATATAATGAATAATAATTAGCGCGTTGTGCTTGGTTGCACCTCTGCTCACTATAGCAGCCACAGCAGTCACTGTTACCAACTTCATTTTGATTTTGCTGCACTGTTGCTCCATATAACCTACTAAGTATTTTGCGTTGCCATGTTGCAAATCTGGAGTGCAGAAAAATTTTTCCCGCACTAGAGCGGAAAAGTGATTCTTTGCGTTCTGTAATCAGTGCAGCAATGGCCACTTTTCAACGTAACTGTAGGAAAAATAAATAACGAGCGAAGCTCGGTGCCTCGATATTTTATAGTAACAGCAAAAGTAGAAACGACAGACCTTAACAGATGGTGAGTACTGTACAATCTACAGTGAACACTGTACCACCCCTGAGGCTGTACAAACATGTAAGGCCAACTTATAATTCTTGACCATTAATGGTAAAACTCCAGGACAGCCGATCAACGGCATCAATTAACACTCTTTTAATGTTCCATCAACAAACAAAGAGCGACTCAAATTATGATCTCGATAATAATTATCCAGCTTGGAAGCAATCCTTATTTGTCCTTATCTAAGCTCAAATCAGCAGGCTGATGAGAACACGTGGTTGCTTACCTACCATGTGGAGCTAATACTTGTTAATCTGAAGAGCGAGTCCATTTCAGGAGAATGACCGTGATTCTACAATAGTGATTGCGCATGTGCAGACTTTAGATGAATCTCGGAATGGAAATAGATGTTTGTAGTTAGAATCTAGGATTAGAATAGTCTAGATAAGATAGTATTGGATTGGATTAGATTAGGATACTCCTTCATACGCCAATATTATCGTAAAGATCAGACTTATTCATCATAAATCAGCTGTCTAGTGGACTATAATCACTACCTCCGTAAACAAAGCCGTAGTGCGTTCGTGTGATGTCAGCACAGGTAGGGCTCCTACACCAATAAAATTCGTTGATTTCAGCTGATCTATAGCAGCTAGAGTTTCTATTGGTCTAGGAGCCCTATCTGTGCTGACGTCACACGAACGCACTACGGCTTTGTTTACGGAGGTAGTGCTATAATACTACCCGTTCAAAGACATCTTGAAAATGTATCTTTCCATCAACGTTAGTAGACAGTTGACTATAATACTACCCGTTCAGAAACATCGAACATCTTGAAAATTGCATCTTTCCATCAACGTTAGTAGACAGTTGACTATAATACTACCCGTTCAGAAACATCGAACATCTTGAAAATGCATCTTTCCATCAACGTTGTAGACAGTAGTTGCAGCTAGACCTGATAAAGCACCCACTATGCCGTCCTGATAAAGCACCCACTATGCCGACCTGATAAAGCACCCACTATGCCGACCTGATAAAGCACCCACTATGCCGTCACCGTCAGGCACCGACCGTCACCGTTGCGTACCGGCTTTGCATTGTTTTAAACGAACGGCAACCCACTATACCCGTCCGTCACCGGCCACGACCGTGTCCGTCAGTCACCGTCGGCCACCATTGCTGTTGGGGCATTCTTGCCGGATAGCCGGTCCGTTTTTCTATCATTCTTCCAGTCGGCATTCAACTATCAGTGAAGTCACATCGCCAGTGTTTTGTTGTAGTGCACCTTTGTTCTGTGAGCGATGAGTACGGACGAAATGTTGATAGAGGCTATTAGGGAGTATCCCTTCCTGAATAATACTAGTGATAATAGTAATCACGATAACAGGAACAAAGATAATGCTGGCAGGAAATCTCAGAAAAGTTTGATACCATGTCAGGTAAGTTATATTATAGTTACAAATATTATTCTGTAAGCGAAATAATGAAATCAAAATTTTGGCCGTTTGACAAATCACACGATGATGGGAAGGGCTCAAAGTAAAGGTATTGATCCAAGGGCCTCGGGAAAAGTTAGCAGTTGTCCAAAAGTCATCAGCAACCGATAAATAACGTAAAACTGTTACTGTGTTTCAGTAAACGTTACTATGTTTCACTAAGAATTTCAAACTCGAGCATTTCGTGGAACTTCTTTGGAGTCATGCGGAAATATAAAAGGAACTTAGCATCGTCTTTTTTCAAGTCGTCAAACAAATGATGAAATTCACCATATTCGTATCTTCTTCTGAAGATTTCGTGAATAACGTAAAACTGTTACTGTGTTTCAGTAAACGTTACTATGTTTCACTAAGAATTTCAAACTCGAGCATTCGTGGAACTTCTTGGAGTCATGCGGAATATAAAAGGAACTTAGCATCGTCTTTTTTCAAGTCGTCAAACAAATGATGAAATTCACCATATTCGTCTCTTCTTCTTCAGCACATGCTGCGGCTATTACTAGCAATCTCGTCTGATGAACTCTCCATCGCAACTGATGCATTTCTTCTGGTTAGCTCCGGTTTTGACGGAGCTAACCAGACGCGCAAGTGGTTATCGCCGGAAAAATGACGGTGAAGGCGGCGACTGACGTGACGGTCGGTGCCGGACGGCGCCTGACGGTGACGGCAGTGTGGGCTCTCTGCTAACAGCGCTCACACTCACATTCCGGGACGACACGTCACGGTACGATAGGATAGAAAGCTCCATATTTATTTAGGATTTTTTCTAGACATTTTAAATTGATAAATTATTTATTAATTTTGAGAAAACATAACAACAGGTCAATGTAACTTACTGAGCGCGAGGTCTACTGTTCACAGACTACTAGTATAGAGAATGTCGCTACTGACAGAAGTTGAGCACGTGAAGGTTTTCTACCAATTGTTAAAATTTTGATAAATACCGAGGAGGGTTCCAACCTATTAGTAAAGGTTCGATACATTGGAATAGGTAGCATTTTGATGAACAATACAGGATATGGGTTAAGCGCCCTACTAACCTTTCGTGACTTAAGCCCTTCCTAAGCTATTTGAAGCATCCTGACGGAATATTAAGTGCAATGAAAGGGCTTTTCCGAGTGTCCTAGATAGAACACGCCCTTGTGAGGAATATCCCCTCCAACCTTGACTTTTAACAAATCAGTGATGAGAATGGAAAAACCAGGCCAAGAATAGATGAACCCTTCCTTACCGATCAAACAATGTTGAGACCGATAGGAAAGAGGAATTGCAAGGAAATTGATCTGAAAAGGTCAATGTTGATTCAAAAGCATTTAGAACTAGACTATCACGAAGAGAAGCATATTTCCAGATTGAGACGTAAGAAGGAATATGGTCTTGAAATGGCAGGGGTTTGTTGTATTTGTAGGAGTCGGAACTTAGGGATGTATAGAGAGGTCCACGTTATAATGGGACTTTAAGCATTTAGAACTAGACTATCACGAAGAGAAGCAAAATTCCAGATTGTGACGTGAGAAGGAACATGGTCTTCAAATGGCAGGGGTTTGTTGTATTTGTGGGAGTCGGAACTTAGGGATATATAGAGAGGTCACGTTATAAAGGCAGTGTTTGATTAGCAATGCTATTGCTATCCTTGTCTATCATTCAACAAAGCGGATAGCGCTAACTTTTCTCGCTTTGTTCTGTTGCCACATCGTCTTTAACAAGTATAATTAATAATTAATTTAGAAAATATTTCGTCTTAGTTATGAGAATCTCATTACATTATTGAAATGCTAGTTATTTTATTAAGAGCGTAATGCGCCACTTTATCGCTCGCGCAAAAGCGTGATATTTTGCAAGAGCGATAAAGAAGCATTAGCGCGAATTACATACAAATTTTTTTCTAAAACTGCACAAACCTGTTTAAATCACTTATATCTGGCGGAGTTTATTATAATTCGTCTACACAGATATCTATCATGGCTGTAGAATCGGTACCATTACCGACTTTTTAGGTTAAGATATGACCGAGAATGGTTTGTCTTTGGCGAGCTGCTTATTATCAGCTGATTAGCGAGCGTAAAGAAACTCTTCTGCGCATTCGCGAATGATTTGCGAGCGTAAAGAAATCTTCTGCGCATGCGCAGATGGTGGGCGAGCGAAAAAGTAGATTCTCCTCAGAAATAAGCTGTTTTACGAGGAGAATGAGTATGTAAATTCTTTCTTCACGCGCAGTTGTAGAAAAATATAATTTGTTGCTCAATAGAATAAATTGATTATTTTAACGAGAATAAACCGTTAATATTACATCAAAAAAACCTGTATCAGCTACCGTCTATAGATGGCATTGACAAGACAGAGAATCGGTAACGCTTTTCTCCTATCTTTCTACACTGCCATTATAACGTGGACCTCACTATAGTTGGTAGAGACAGATGCTGAAATCTTTCTTGAATATTGATCAATTTATTCATTCCATCAATCAGGCCAGGATATGATTTCTGCGCTGTTGTGAAGGGGAGTTGTGGTGGAAATCCACATTAATGAAAACGACCTGATATTTCAAAATCATTGGTTTATTCAAACAATTTGAGATCCGTACTAGTTTCGGTCGTTACACCGTATCAATCTCTAGTGACCTAGAGTCACGTACAGTGAGGTACACACTTTATAGTGGCAGTGGAGAAAAATAGAAGAAAAATGTTGCCGAACCTATGTCTTATCAATGCCTTCTATAGCGGTAGTAGATTTACAGGTTATTGATGTAATATTAACTGTTCATCTCGTTTAAAAATAATCAATTAATTTTTTTTTTAATATTTCATAATGAATTTATATAATTGAGGTGAAATATTTTGTTAATTAATTATTGATTTACATTGTTAAAAGACGATCTGGCAATACAGCAAAGCTAGAAAAGAGATAGCGCTATCCGCTTCGTTGAATGAAAGACAAGGATAGCAATACCATTGCTTATCAAACACTGCCATTATAACGTGGACCTCACTAAGAGATGGTGAAACAACTAGTGGTTTGACAATACCATGTCATAAAGGCCCGGTTGCACAAAAGCCGGTTAAATTTTACCGTGATTAATTCCGCGAGAACCAATCAGAGAAGCCGTTTTATCAAAAACGCATTCTCTGATTGGTTCTCGTAAAGTTAATCACGGTTAAAATTCAATCGGCTTTTGTGCAACCGGGTCTTAATGTTGTGATAATGTATGTTTATGTTTTGAAGGGACGGAATCAAAGACTCAAAGTTTGAAAGAATCTCACACGTCAACCGAAGCTATTGTGTGTCCCAAGTATGTTAGTTAGGCAAACCACTCTCCCGTGTCCTTTACAAGGTCCGGATTTCTTCTCCTATACCAACATCCCATTCCTCACCTGGTTGCTACAGCCAAACAGAGCCCTTCTTCTAGCTCCAAGACTTTCGCAATCCAGTATGATATGCTTAGCAGTCTCTTCAGCCTGAT
>NW_024093284.1:0-12170 GCF_014356525.2 Nilaparvata lugens | reverse complement strand
AATCTCACACGTCAACCGAAGCTATTGTGTGTCCCAAGTATGTTAGTTAGGCAAACCACTCTCCCGTGTCCTTTACAAGGTCCGGATTTCTTCTCCTATACCAACATCCCATTCCTCACCTGGTTGCTACAGCCAAACAGAGCCCTTCTTCTAGCTCCAAGACTTTCGCAATCCAGTATGATATGCTTAGCAGTCTCTTCAGCCTGATTACAATAATATGATTGGTGTGCTAATCTAAATGTTGCACTACTTCAATCCTGTAAAAATGAATACGGTATAATACTTATTCTGAATTGATGGAATCCCAAGTCCATTGCGCTTATGATATTTTAAATGTTACTCTATTAATCAGTAAGTTCAGAAAGTATTGCTCAGTTGAATCAGAGCTACGATTAAAAAGATGATTTGGGAATTATCAAGTGGCACTTTTTGTTTTTCACTGGGATTTTCATTTTGTAACATGTAGAACAACATAACTTGTTGAACAACAATCTGTTAAATTTTTTATGGAAAGATTTCATGAGGAAAATGAAGTTTTTCATTGACATTATCATCCGTAACTCGGAACGCCATGATAAATCTTGGCATCTAAAGCTGCGTTTACACCAAAGTTATTAACAAAATGTTAATAACTTAATCCTCATAGATTATTATAGATTGAACGGCACATGAAAAACACATTGTCATCATGGTATGATAAGTTATGTTCAATCTAATGAATCTATAGAATCTATTGGTGTTGACGCAGCTTTACTCTGTGACTGTCTGAAGTTAATATTATATCAATTTGAATTACAATTCGAGACCGCAGCTCGGAAAAATAAGAGATGATTAGCTCATAATATCGGGGACCGAGCTTCGCTCATGAGTACAAAAGCATAAACAATTTATTCGAAAGAAAGAATTATAATGAAAACCATTTTGGCCATGTGTTGTTTTAGAAGCGGTGATGAATAGGTCAGTGGTAGGCTATTTAGCTTTTATATATTCTATTTCATATTCATATTGATTATTCTTTCGGGTCGAAGGTTATATATATACGTATTAGATATATTGGAATAGTCATCTTGGAGTTTGGTAGAAAAATATTACATTTGCATAGAACTCAATTTATTTATTTATTCAAGTTATCTCTATCTAATTCTAATAGGTTACCACATCCACTCTTTATGATACACATCTCCAATATTATCATACCATTATCATAATCACAACCAGCATGATTAGAAAAACATTCAACATTCATATACAGATGTAAAAAACACAGCCTCAACTTCTAACATTTCTACCTCTTCTCTATGACACTACCATGACCTTGCTTCTTGAAACACCTTGTTCCAGTGGGAACTTGCTTCTGTGAGACTGCCATTTATAGCGCTACTACTTTGGACGGAGACCTTGTCTCTATGAAACTGCTTGTCTCTGTGGGAACTTGTTCCTGTGAGACTGCCATTTATAGAAATACTTGCTCCTGTGAAACTTGTCTCTGTGACACTAATATCGTACAAAAACACTACTTGTCTCTGTGAGAACTTGTCTCTGTGAAACATCCCCACTGCATTTATATTAAAGTGAATTTATCCACCTCACTATTATAGCCACCTACCATATTAAGTTAGAGTTCAGATCCCTTACTTCGGCTACCTTTGTAGACCGTCAAACCCTCTGCTGTGCGAATTAACTTTTTCAATCTGTCCCATCCATATATTAGTCATTCTGCTTCAATACATCGACTTAAGTGATCGAGACAATTCGATTAAACAAACATCAACCGATCTAACCTACAATATCTATCATTGAATCATAACCTCAATATTACAACCGTTTAATTATCTTATTTAATCAGACTATTGTAATCATAAATCACTTATTCATTTTGCGTCCTCTTCTTTCTACGGAACAAAAACGTGGGGCATTAAACGTTGAGGAATATTGCCCATGATTTTGATTGTAGTTTTGGTTTACTTGGTAAGTGTTTATAATTATCAATTTTAGTGCATGTTCATGCCCCTCCCAGGAGCAGAACCTGACAATATATATATATATATATGTAAATTTATATTAAAACACTTATCAGTCCTTCCCAGTTCTTCAAGTCTATATAATAATTATGGATCGTCAGTTGGGAGAATTCTTGTATTGAATGGAAAAAAATACATTTTTCTTCTACAATGACAATTTCAACATTCATTGAGATCATATTCTAATTGGAGAATAACTTTCAGTTAAAGCTGAAGAAGCATTAAGCTGTTTCCATAATTTCACCAACTCTGTACATACATTTTTGATTGTCCTGGTTGTGCCTTTCTTTGCTTTCAATGGACATCTTGCAACTTGTTAATCTCACGTTGAAGTTCATGCAATAACTCACTTATTGTGCCCTCATCAATAAAATTGTACCAATTCTAAATTCAAGCTTCAATTATACACAGAGAAAAAGATATTCTTTATTACTCCGTACCGTAGCATACTTTCAAGGCAATTTTGCTACATTGTTGATACTGTAGAAGGAATTTTACTACAGTATACTGTTTAAAAAAGTATTGAATCAGAATGAGATTCTAAGGATTCGTGTAGATAGACCCGTATTTTTGATATTTATCTGATCCTTGGGGGGGCCTAGGACCCCCCGCTAATGAAGTCAATGCTAATGAATTTGATAAATCGATCATTGAATAAGAAATTAAAAACATGAGAACATTAATTAAAGTATATATTATTTCTCTCAAAATCCTTTATATCTTGTCTGTATAGTCTACGGTATATGACATAGAATCAGTAGAATATCTTGCCGGTTCACATAATTAATCCTTTAAGAGTGCACTCTTATTCAAGAAAAATGAGAAACACATCCACAAATCACATATTTCAACCAGGTGGTAGTTGTGTGTTACGGTCATATACAAAATTTTTATCTTTATTTTTCTCGAGAAACTTTGTCTTTTTTCTAAAAGAGTACATAACTTTCAAGTCCCATCGACATCTCCTACGATTTATACAATATTTATCTTCATTTTTTTTTTAGAAATTTATCACTTTTGAACTCCTAGATCTCCCAGAATGCTCGATAATGTAAGGACATACCGGTTTGGAGATAGAGAACTCTCATTTGATATTACAAGAAGGGATACTCGTAGAAGGAATGAATAGATCTAATTTGGCAACATTATTTTGAAAAGATAAAAGGATTCAAAGGTTTCTACTGGAGGATTTTCATTCAAAGTTTTAACTCAACAATATTATAAAGTTGAAAAAAGTTACTGAATGTATTTCTCCTAGTAATACTTTGAATGATAATATAGGCCTCTATTTTTTCAATCACTGTTTTATCATCATAATTGGGCTTGGCTTGAATAGGTTTTCTTAGACCAGACCAACATTCTTTGTGTAAAGTGCTGCAAAAGTAAATAGCCTTGTTTTGGACAATTGTTCATCAAACTTCAGGAAAAATATTACAATCTGAGTTTAGTTTGTCTATCCTAGTTATAATAATAATTATTATGATTTGTCTAATAATATAAATGAATAAAAGAATATATTCATAGATAATTAATAATGTTAAATCAAATCAATGTTACAACTGAAGAATATTACATTTTCAACCACACTTTGAAGAACAAGAGTTCCAAAATGGTACACAACCATAGGTATGTGAATTCATTCACATAGGAGTCATTCTCTCAATGTAAGAACTGGAGTTTTACTTTTTTGAAAAGCTCTTATGTCGATTCTCTCACATAGGAGTCATTCTTCCAATGTTAGAACTGGAATTTCACACTTTTGAAAAGCTCTTATGTGGATTCTCTCACATAGAAGATATTCTGCACCTATATAACTGCACTGGTCACATAGGATATATTCTTTATTCCTCCATAGAATGACTATAGAATTTTTTACACATGAAATTCTGGAGCTTGAAATTCTGAAGAAAATGATACAAAAAACGCAAAATTGAAAATTGTGACACATAGGAGGTTTCCTGAGCGCAGCGACGTGTGAACTGCTTCTTGTCCTTGAAGATGTATGCGTGCGCACACTGACGGCTACCGTTCTGTCACTAGCCTGCAGCCGCAAAAGTGAAAGTCGATCAACGTGAGCATTATCAATATTCAACTGATAAGAAGCGGGATTTTGAGCGAGCCTTTTGAAAATTTTTCTCCACTGTTACGAGAAATGATAATTGACATTTTTCATTCTTATCCACCTGTTTTCAATAGCCTGTTCCTTCCATTCCTTTCGTTATTCAGGAGCTTCCGCAGATACCTTGCCTTGAATGCTCTCTTGGCACTCTTTGCCTGTCCTGCCTAATTTTCCCCAATTTAATCAAAAAATAAAACGACTACTTTTTTTATCAACTTCTCCAATATGAATAAAATATAACTTCATTATGAATTGCGAAATAAAGAAATTTAAAACACAGAGAGGAGCTATCGCTATTGAGATTGATGGTTATAAGTTCAGGAAAGATCGAGCCATGGCGAATGGAAGAGTGTCGTTTAGATGTCTTAAAATCGGATGCTCAATGACGTTGAAGACTAACGCCGAAATGGAAAATGTATTAGAAACAAATGGGTCGCACAATCATAATGATTCGGAGTTTATCAATTCAATAACTTCGAAATTTGAGAAGAAAATTTCCACCTTAAAACGAAGGATTGAGTTCATGTCAGTGTCGATAGAAACATTGGAGTCGGAAAAATAATACTGCTCTGAGAAATGAATCTCTATCATCGAAAGGAGAAGCGGAAAAATGGAGGGAAATGTATGAGGATTATTGAAATCTAAAGCCGTTGATCCACCTTCGCAATGAAACTACAATCATATCATCGGAGAAGCGGAAACCGCCAAGGCCAGCGAGAAGAGTTTTTCCCGCTAAAATAGAAATTCCAAGTCGTTGCAGAGAGGAACAAATAGGCGATTGTGTGTTTTCTCCGATAGTAAAGGTCGGGATTCTCGAGATTTCTGTCTACACGTATGGATGAGGATACTGTGATCACTGGGAACGTGTAAAGAGGGCTCCATTGCAACATATTGCCGAAATGATCAGCTCTGACAAGGATCTTGAGAAGTTCACCATGAAAGACTTTGTTGTTCTGCTGGGTGGAACTAATAATTATGATTCGCTGTCTTCTGAATTGAACGTAGACTTAGTTGTGAATACAGTTGAAAGAATTATTAGAAGTACAAACTCAACAAATCTAATATTGTGTACAATTCCATATAAATACTTTCTGCATGGGAACAATATCGTGAATAGACTTATTGAGATAACTAATACTAAGATTAGGTATATAGCTATATGATGCTGTTCTTCCAGTTACGACCAGTAGCATTGATACGACCAGTAGCACTAGAATTGTAGTCAATAAACCTATGCCAAATGTAAGTAGAAATATTGAAGAAGTTTTGGGTAGATCTCAATTATTGGCGAAGAACTTGAGCTTTAATTCGAGGGAAGATTGCAATAATAGTGTGTTGACTGTTGACAAAAATTTTTTGGATCGGACCAGGAGGAGTTATCCCAGTCTGTAGTAGAACTAAGGGTCCTGCTGTCATGAGTAACAGGGAAAATATCAAGCCAAGCCTCTGTGACCTGAAAATGTGCTTAATAAATGCTGAGAGTCTGAGAAATAAAATAAGTGAACTGGAGCATTCATGTTAGCCTACTCTAGTAATATTGATATCCTATGTATTGTTGAACATTGGCTACTTGATGAAGGAATAGAATTTCATGGCAAGATAGGTGATTTGGAGATTGTCAATCATTTTTGTAGGAAAACCCCTTGGGGTGGAGCATCAGTCTACTTTAATAGCAGACTCTCCTTAACTGTAAATTCATTGGAATTGAGTGTTTTTGTGTTGAGGGTGTGGCAAAGTTTGCAGGTTTATCCGTTACTGAATTATCACTGGTAGTGGTTGCTATTTATATCCAGGTGGTGATGTTAACTTGTTTTTCAATAAGCTGGAACAATGCCTGACCGATTTACTATCAGCTGGCCTATTTCTTCTTGTTGGCACAGATCATAATTTCAATACAGTATACTCTCCCAATGAAATGAAGGACTTTATACATTTGATTCAGGGCTTTGGTATGCATAGCACAGTAGAGGAGGGGAATGCATCTCTAGATTCTATGTTGACCAACCTCAAAAATGACAGCTGCTCTGTTAATGTTGTGAAATGGTATTTTTTATACAGAGTGATTCTTAATTATGGTAAAATAATCAAATACGTGATAGTAGAGGTAAAAATAAGAAGAAAAAATTATAAACATATATCCATAGACGCTTCATTAGCGAGCTATACAGAGTGAAAGTTTTCGTCCGGAGTTCAGTTTCTCTGGTGAAATACACCGATGCTGAATTGTTTGGGAACTAGTTTTTGAAAAACTTATGCTGGATTCATATGGAAAAAATCTGAAAAATTGAATGGAACTAGTCTGGAAGCTGTAGTGGGAGTAGTTTTTGAGAAAAAAGTTGAAATATGCAAAAAAAATCCAAGTGGAAAAACACAGACTTCTACGTTTGATGCCTAATACTTTATTTAATGACCAGTAAACAAATAATTTTTCACAATGAACATTGTATAGAATTTAATTCTGAAAAGAATCATGTGAGCTGTGTAACTAATTTTTCATAAAAGTTGAATAAAATGTATTCTTATGTAGTACCTTACACCACAAAAATGTTCTGTTTTATGAGGAGAGAACTAAAAACTCATAAGTTGTAGCTGTTTGCGAATAAAATATTCGGTTTTTATGAAAAGTCTTATTTTTATAAGAAAGTAACTTATCTAAATGACATTAAACTTATACCAAAAGACTAAAGATGATGTTGAAAGTGCATATGAATGCATATGTTCAGACGTCTTCTCATCGATTGTCGGACCCGTTCAAATATTCCAGGAGTCTGCTTTATCATTTCTATTCCGTTCAAAATCCTTAATCGGAGTTCTTCAATGGTATCAATCGGAGTATTGTAAACTCAGGTTTTCAAGTGTCCCAAAGATAAAAATCCAAAGGATTCGAGTCTGGTGACCTAGCTGGCCATGATACTGGCCCACCTCGGCCTATCCATGATTTAGAAAGCTGTGATTCAGGTGGTAACGAACAGCAACACTGAAGTGTGCTGGAGCTCCATCATTCATAAACCAAATGTTCTGGCGCAACTGAAGAGGTACATCTTCAAGTAAGATAAATAGCTCCTCTCTCAAAAAGTTTAAGTAGATTATGCCATTAAGCCTGGAGGAAGCTCGAACAGAAGTAGATGATTCCTATGATTCCTGCCCAGATGTTTACTGAAAACTGATGTTGTGGACGATTAGGATTGATGGTATGAGGATTCTCATCTGCCCAAATATGTAGGTTGTGGACGTTAACGATAGCTGTTCTTGTTAAGTGTGCCTCGTCGGTAAATAAAACGGTTGTTAAAAAATTTGGGTTAAAAGTTTTACTAAAAACAATCGGCCAATACCAGCACAGGGAATACAGTCTTGTGGCAATAGAGTATGAACTTTCTGGAGGTGGTATGAATGTAATTGTTTATATTTTAGTATCCTCCAAATAATAGATTGATTGACATTAAAGTGCACTGACAATTCTCTTGTGCTCTTCTCTAGATGTTCATAAATTTCATTTAGAACTTGTTCCTCTAACTCAACAGTCATAGTAGATCGGGGTCTGCCTGCATAAATGTGCTCTTTGGATATCAAAGAATCTGTTCCAGACAGACGTTGATGAATAGTGGCGAAAAACCTTGAACTTGGACATACTCGATAGAAAAGTTCTCTTGATACAAACGTCTTGCTTCAGTACTACAACAGTAGTGTCCCATTCATACATTAAATGCATGTCAGCTAATTCGGAGTATGAATGATGTCTAAGATTACCTGCCATTTTTAAAAAGTTAACACTTAACACAAAAGCAAAGTGGAATGGTTACGAATAACTGGTTAATAGATTAAACAAAAAAACAGCACAGTTACAGTAGGCCTAACTTACAGTTTGTTTTGTTTTGTTCAAAGTGAGCTAAAATATTTCTGAACATAATTTTCAGCCGATAATTTCTTTTAAATATTTTCTCATTTAAAACAAAATGAATCAGCTGTTTTGGAACAGCTGTTATTGAAATCCATGTTTTATTTGCAATCAGCTACAACCTATGAGTTTTGTTTTTCCTCATAAAACAGCAAATTTTTTTGGTGTGATGTACTACATAAGAATACATTTTATTCAACATTGTAAAGATGTAGATTTTGCCCCACTGAAAAAATGGTGACATTATGTAAAGACGTGCTTCCTGGGGGGTTATCTCTTATTATAGAGTCTCGCGTTGTGGAGCCATTATGTAAAATGGTAAATTTAATATATATAAGAGCGGTTGCTAAAGTCCCTATTTTGCGAATAATTCGCAAAAAGTTAAGGCCGTCGGTTCACAAAATTGCTGGGTTCAAAACCGCAGCTCTAGCTCAGTGGTAGATGTATGAATTTTCCAAATATATTTAATCACCACAAGGTTCAATGACTGGTGATTAATAATTCTTACCGCTGCTTCTGTGAAGTTCTTGAAGAATACCAATAAGGAAATCAAAAAATAGTTGATGACTGATTACCAGTAACCATGTATCCAATGAGGATAATGAAGACCAACTATGGTTTTTTACCTTTCACCTTCCTACATAAATCAAATAAATTCCTAAAACGTTCTTATAGACTATATGATAGCACTCATCACGTTGCGAATTTTTTTTTCTCTGACTTGTATTAATTTATATAGCGCTTTGATCAATTCCTCAACTCTAATCAAAAGGGCTTTTATATAAAACGAGCTCGTTTGAACTAACACTCACATTAATGATGTTCTTGGAGGTCTTGTAGAGTAAATCAATCATTTCCAATAATTAATTATGCAGGTCCTTTTCGTCTCGGCTGGGCTCGCGCGTGGTCCAGATTTCTTATAGATTTCTTTCATTATTGAAGATACATTTATGGGAACTGATAACAATCAAGAACTCTTTAACAACACGGAGTTCACAGATAAATAAACATTAATTACAAATATTTCACATTTAAAAAAGGGATTGGCTTGATAATTTTTAAATTTACAGGAAGAAAGAACCTTAATTCCATGTGCATCTCACAGATCGAGATCACAAGCCAAAGAGAAGTGATTTCCAGAGAAATTTCATCTCTTCCTTGAACAATTCGTAAGCTTCCTTCTGATTGGCTTTTCAAACTAGCAAAACCCATACAATTGGTTACTTCAGATTCATGGTTTCTACAACTTTATTATAGAAAGATGGATAAGAAGTTTTTATATAAATAGATGGAGTGATTGTCTTAGATTATTCTAATAAATAAATTGTGATATACGATACTATCATGCAATGTACATTTAATTTTTTATATGAGCTTTGTATACTCTGATTTTTGTACTTTTTAAGATTGTAATAAATATTTATGCAGCAATAATAGTTGTCCCTATTTATTTACATAAACCTTCCCTAGTATATATAATACATATTTTGTGAGTAAACTTCATAATTCAACTTATACTGGTTGATCGAACAATCAGCTGATTCTTAAGTGTTGATTCAAATAAATATCGATTTATCCTAGATTGATTGATTCATTTAAAGACATAAACAAACAATTCTAACCTCAAATGTACATGCAACTTTTTTTTTATAATCTGCCAATAATAAATAAGCTGCTTTATAATTTTCAATTCTGCCAATGGATCCTCATTATTGTTGAATTCAATTATGCATGTTTTTTCTTATTGCTTTAGATAATATGATTACTCTTTATCACTAATAACATTCGATTTTACTTGAGTGATACTTTGACTAGGCTATCTTCCCTTTCTATTTTATAATTCTATTAGAGTTCAATAATTCCTTTCAAAAATATTTTGTGGTGCTAAAATACCACGTGTCATAATGCGCCCTCTGGTTTCTGATACAAAACAATAATTTGAGAGTATAATATAGTTTTTATGATCTGTTGGTTTTGGATCAGAAATCATACAAGTTACAAAGCCTGTTAATAGATCTAAATGAGAATCGTGTCTCCCAAAAGTTCAACAATAAATATAAAAACAAATGAATTCAATTCGAATATATACGCCTTACTTCGGCTAACCTTCCACTACATACAATTTGTCTGTCTGTAGTTTTCTGCTCGTAAGCAGGTCCTTCTATAGGCTGCTGCTGGCTGCTGCCAGCCCTCCACTCTCTTCTATTCTCTGCCAGTCGCTTCATTGCATAGTAGCTCATCCCCTCCTTGATGTCGTCCAACATTTTGTACATACAATACATAAATATAAATCATCTCCTCCTCTATACACAACATAAACATCTTTTTTGATTAGCGCTTCCGCCCTCAGCTGGAAGTAAACTTGAACATTGGTTCAAAAACATTTCCAACCTAACAAAACTATTGGTTTGGCCAGAGCATTCGAATTGTAGCGCCAAATCCCTGACTACAGTTCTGCCAATAGCAGGCTTGTTGGCACCAGTGCCGACCGTCCAGCTGTTTGGCTTGTCGAGAAAAAAAAGCCCCAGTCTTTCTTGTTTAGTAAATCAGTCGTTCTTCTTGTCAGCCCGTTGTTGTGCAAGATCCAATTTGTATTTTGTCATGTAATTTCGATCGGAGATTTCTTGTAGATGATTGTTTGAGTGTAGTGTGTGTGAATTATGAGTATAACAGCGTAAATAGTGTTAAATTGAATTAATTTGAATCGGATTTGAATTTATAAAGACTCAGTTTGAGCTTTGTTCAAACCACAGTGTATGACCTGCAAATTGAACACAGAATCTTTTTCCCAGATTTCTTCCCCCCTGAATCTGACCAAAACACCTAATAAAGGCTTCGAAGGGCAAGTAGACAAAATTGGATTAAATCTGGTGAGTTTTTGCTCTTTTTATTGTTCATAATGCAGAGTTCAACTGTATAAATAACCTGGCTCAAATTGAAGATTAAATTTTGCCCCTTGTTTGTATTTGATTATTAAATAGTAAATTACAGTCCTCTGGTAGCTCTAGCCTGAGCTTTGTTCAGAACAACTATAATTCTCCGCTTGTAAAATCTAACATTCCCTTTTTCTCATATCGAACAGTGGCTTGTACATTTGATTTCCCTCCCTTAATTAATTTGGGCTTTATGTTTACACAATGAGTAAATTTAATAGCTGATCTTTGGTGATTTACGGACAAGAACTTCTTAGTCATTAACACATGAAACTTTGGCCTAACATTCTTTGGTGGAAACAATGCGGTTTTATCACTTGGCAGATAATTTTATTTATTTTCTCCCTTTGATTAACACATTAAAAATGAATAATAAAGTACTTTTTACAATTTTTTTACATATATTTCACATTTTATGACACTTGAACTTCTGGGGTAAGTCATTTTGGCGATTCATTAGGCATTGGCTACTGGGTTCTAGCAGTGATCAAACGATTTGCTGGCCTCTGTTTGCTCAGCTGTCGCCATTTTGCTGTCTTTGATTATACGGTAAGCTGGCTTTTAATTTGAATAATATCTATTCTATTGGTTTGTGAGTGATGATGGTGTTACAGATGGCTTCTAAATTCTCTATTTCTTTGTTTTTAGGCATTGGTGTTGCTGGTCGAAGTGGGTACTTGTCTGCTGAATAGTTGTGTTGTTTGGCGTTCATTAAGTAATATTCATTGAAAGGTAAGGCAAGTGATGGTTCAATCATAATATATTATATACTTCCTTATCTTTTAGTGTCTTGATAATATAGCTTGAGATTATAGGCATTGGATTTTGATTTTGTGAATAATCTGGTGGTTCTGACAACCGGTTCTCCATCAACTCTCTTATCTGTGATAGCCTAGGATTTTCAGTTTGCATATTTTGAATTCTTCTGAGTTTCGAAATAGTTTTGTAAATTTTGGGATTGATTTTCTCAGTATTTGTCATGCCCTAACTCATCATTACATTAATAATATATCCTTAGATTGATATCACACCCATACTAATAATCATCACAAAGTAAATCAATGTATTTATCGTATTTCTCACAACATAACCTTTCAATAAACAACAATCATATACTCCCATTTTCAATAAACAATTCACTATTCCTTTCAATTTTATTTCACACTTTCCATCATCCATTATTATATTTAAACATATTCCGT
>NW_024093283.1:0-12652 GCF_014356525.2 Nilaparvata lugens | reverse complement strand
GTGTAAACCCAGCTTAAGCCACGTGTACACCAGAGTTGTAAACAGAGTTTTCAACAAATTGCGGTATTTGGTGCCAATTTATTAATAAGCACAGCAACATTTTGTTGTCAACTTGTGGAAATATGTGTTTTCAACAAAAACATTTTTCCATACTCATCATGGGAAACATTGAGAAAGTTGCCAACAAATTACAAACCGACTACGCTCGCAGTGCAATTATATGACAAGGTTTTCTACTTGGTCGCTCTATATTTGAAAACTGCAACGTGTATTCTACAACAGAATTTATTTATTTATTTGGTTACTAACAATACAATGATCGGAAAAGAAAAAACAGGCTATTTCTCAAAACTTCTTCAATCTCCTAATTTACATAATAGAGGCTTATAAAACAATAAATTACCTCCGGTTTTTGGGTCCTCTTGCTCTCCACTCTAGATATCAAGCTACACCCAACACTATATTATGTTATCACTTATAATTCACCCACTGTTATCTGAATCTTAGTTGTGTAATTTTAATCACACATATTGTAATTTGTAGTAAATATAATACCATATAACTACGTATTGAATAATACTGCTTGCAGGAACTGTCCCTCAATCTCAGACGCATAGTCTTACTGGGGGAATTCCACTCAATCAATATGTTCTTTATACTGTTTTGTAAAAATGTGATTCTTATTTTGTTGAATATCAAATATAAATATGTACATGTATTGTATGCCAAGTGGAAATAAACGAATTGAATTGAATTGAATTAGTTTCAAATTGTCCAAATATTATACATAGGTTATGTCCATTTCAATTTCTCAGATCATCAATCTAAAAATATAAATTAGAATAGAACAAACAATTTCAAATTTGGATAGATTGATAATAAAACTTTCGTAAAAACATTAAACAAACTTTAAATTCACAAAATAATCAATAAAAACACTTGAATTTTGATCTGGAAAATATCACCTTTACCATAGCTACTAACTGCCTTTTAAAATTGACAACTCTTCTGTAGACAACTAGGTATCTATGAACAACATTTTGTTAACAACTTTGGTGTAAACGTAGTTTCTATGACAATTTTGTTGTAAAGGAAGCTTAATGGGTATTTTTGCTTGGGCTATTCATGCTAGCTTGCCGGGCTGAGTGGGATTAGTTCCATAAGAACTAATAGCAATAATATTTCCACAGTAATGTACACGTTCATTGGTACTGATAGCTTCAGAATAGCTTTTAACTGAAATTCAGCTTTAAATGGCAATAATAATTGAAAGTAATTGAGAATTGTAGGAGGATTGAACTCTTTCCCACTGTCGGTCTTTGTTTAGAGTGGGTTTCGAACTCCCTCACTCTATACGGTATTTTGCCCGGCGCCAATCAATTACTATGAATTGATAAAATTAATTACTTTACTGTAACTTCACTCACTGTGTGGATACTTATATTTCACTCACTGAACTAATAATAGTATTGAAGAAAAAGATAAAGATAGATGATCAGGGTCGTGTGTAAGGGAATGTACGAAGTGAAAGGCAAAACAAAAGGTAATTATGAATTTATTATTGAACTTTAAATTTATTGATATGTTATTTATGTTATAATAAATAGATATAGTGATTAGATATAAATACAAGATGATTAAGTTTTTGAAAGTACAACAGTTCAAGTTTTAATTTCATACAACAAATTTTAACAAACAGTTCCTATTTTAACAGGTTACTTGAAAAATAAGGTATAAAACCAAAGTATTGAACAACTCTAGTTAAAAATATGATTATAGTCAAAAATAAGAGAATTGATAAATTTTAAAGAATGAATATGATTAGGGGAGCCTTGCTTTAAAAAACTATTATTTGTGCTTAGAAGAAAATTTCAACTGTAAGCTTCAAGAAGTTAATTAAAACTGTATCCACAGATTTGTATTTAGAAGAGCTAAATAATTAAATTTGCTGTTTACTTTGATGCTATGTAATTGATATAGTTATTTGGGCTTTTAGGGTGGGGTGGTGTGGATTTTAAATGAGAAAAATTGAAAATTCTAAATACAATCTTTACCTGGCTCAGTCAATTCCCTATAGGATAATTGAAGTCTGAGACCAAAAACTCACTCCTACACTGAACACTGTCCAAAATCCAAGAGACTCACAGCAACTAACAGCAACTCAACTGCCACTAACTGCCACTCAAATGCCACACAAATGCAACTAACTTGCAAGACAGGGTCTGCCTGCATATATACTAGCACCACGATTTTCCACCCCTCATCACCCTTCGCCCTCTAGCTCCGCCTACCTCCAACTCTTCAGCTAATATTCTGCTTACAAATTGAATTCAAATATCAATTTGAATTCACTATAATGTTTATTATGTTATATCATTTTAAAATATGGCTCCCCTTCATTATTAAAACAAATGATATCATATATTTTATCAATATTTAAACTCTGAAGTTTGGATACTGACAATTGAATGCATTGATTTGATTAATACAGTAGGCTAATCAATCTTATAAATCTAATATAGCAAATACTTCAATAATAAATACATGAAATGAACAAAATACAATGTCATACAGTAATCATTACAATCGAGTTGAATAAATCAAATTAATAAGATACCAATCAATTACTACTTAATTAATTAAGCAGGTTTCTTATACTCATTGTCAACCTGTTTCAATCAAATATACCTAATTTATTCTATTTACAAATTTGTCCTAGCCTATGAATTCGGATTCAACTAACTTAATTAGCTTATAATAATTATTGAATTATAATTTATTGTACAACATTATTGTTGAATACTTTATACATATAGCCTAATCTACTTCATGACCTAATTATAAATACATTACTCATATATCATGTTTATCGTTTTATGTAATCACCATTCAAATAATTGCTTCAATAATATTCATATGCTGACCACGTGGTAAAATTGTAGCATATGCTAACCACGTGGTTACATTGTAAACTACCTATCTATATTTACTTCTCTCCTAACTATATATCTATATCGCTATTCACAATCTTCATTCACCTGCCATCAACTTATGCTATAGATAAATACAAGGGTTGACACAAAGCACAGGGGACCATGGTTTTCTATTGTAGACGTGTCAGTGACTGACGTTACTGTTATCATATATTGTTAGCAATTCTCTATGACAGAATGATTTTGTCTCAAACTACTTTGAAAAGAATAATAACCCCAGTCATCTGGCTAGGTAAGCTATTCAAATGCATTCTCAATAGTTTTGAGAAACGGTTCTTTTTATTATTCTAGCTCTTCGAGTGTTCATATTCTTAAATACAATATGTTCAGAGCACGTGTTGCAACAAATAACATATATCTACAATTTTTAAATTTTAGGAGAGCACATGGTCGCCATATGTGGCTCAGGATATAGGGTGAGAAAATTTGAAGCGATTCTTGAGGATATTGATTAAAGCGTTTCAGAAGGTGAAGGTTTAGAAGTGTTTCTGAACCGGTAACTAGTAACAAAGTTTGAATTTGAATATCAATAAATATAAAGTGATTGTGATTCAATTCAAAGAAGGATATTGAGTGAAAAGCTTGAAGGTTTCTGGACCAGTTTTTAAATAATTAGAAACAAATTTCCGTTGTTGAACAATTATCAATATTGTTGTAAATAATGTGCTTTTGTAATTGACACTTTATTCATTAAAAGTTTACATCGAACGAGATAAAAATAAAATAACATAATCTTTTAACATCTCTCAAAAAACTCTAAAAACTTCAACTACCGGTAGGCGGTAGTTATTTTCTCATCAACAGTTCGTTGCCAAAACAGACACCTTGACAACCGTGCTCACATGAGTATCCATGTAGGGCTAGCCTACATCACTATTATTACTTCCAGAACATTACAGAATGGATCTTCCATGGCTTATCCACATCTTAATAGGAATGTGTATTTATGATTCAATAATGTATCTATTGAAACATGATTTTTGATAATAGTTATTTTTTGTTTGCAGTACCCAAGCGGCTACCCAAGCGGAGGCGGCGGTCGTCCCGGCTTCCAAGGCCAGTACATGCCACAGCAGACGACGGGCTACGTGCCTGGGGGTGGCGTAGTTCCCGGGGGCGGTCGCAGCGGGGCTGGCGGAGGTGGCATAGTGCGCCAATCGACACCGCCCTACACCACCTCAGCCGCCTCCAACCAGTCAGCCACCTACTTCGGCCAGTTCCAGGCCGGCGGCGGCAGTCCAGCCCAGTATGGAGGCGGCGGAGGTGGTTTTGGAGGGGATAGGGGGGCTGGTGGAGGTGGTAGTTATCAGCATTCTCCAGTACCTGGGAACCCTACACCGCCCCTAACTCCGGCCAGTAGTATGCCGCCGTATATCTCACCCAACGCGGATATCAAGCCGACGTTCAACGACTTGAAACCTCCCTTACCAATCCAAAATGACGACGAGCTAAGACTTACGTTCCCTGTACGAGACGGGATCATACTACCACCGTTTAGATTGGAGCACAACCTGGCTGTTAGTAACCACGTGTTCCAGTTGAAACCCACCGTGCACCAGACGCTGATGTGGAGGAGTGACCTTGAGCTGCAGCTGAAGTGCTTCCACCACGAGGACAGGCAGATGAACACCAATTGGCCGGCCAGTGTCCAGGTGTCCGTCAACGCCACCCCTCTGACCATCGACCGCGGCGAGAACAAGACCTCGCACAAGCCGCTCTACCTGAAGGAGGTCTGTCAGCCCGGACGCAACACCATTCAGATCACTGTGTCTGCCTGTTGCTGTGTAAGTAACAATTCCAATTTTGTTTGCTTCAAGATGCAAATACATGACAAGGTTTCAGTGGTGATGCACAATCAATAAAAGTTCAAGAATTGTGACATATCTTTCAAAAATTCAAAATTTAGAGTTTTTGAATAATTATTAATTTACTGTTCTAGATTTTTTGATACTAGGCTTTAATAGTATCTATTTGATTCAAAATTTGCTCGTTTATCTGAGCACTGAAGAGCGTAAATTGTATTTGGAAAAGTGAAAGTGACATAACCAACATTTTGATTTGGACAGTATAGTATATGGGACAGTTTTAGGCATGAACCTGTTGTGCCTTTCCTCATGTTAAGTATTTGTACACAATGTGATAAATAAATAAATTTATAAATTGTGACGAGAAATAATGATAGTATAATGCATTAAATTGCATATAATTAAAATTTTAATAATGCTAGTTTCCATTCAAATGTTGTTTGTTTCAAAATGAAAATGCATAGTAGGCTCTTGAATTTGAAAGCTTTCAGTGGTGATACACAATCAATGGAGGTTCGAAAATCGTGACATTTCTTCCAAATATAGTGACAAAAATACACTTTGTTAAAGTCAAAACCTAGTGAAGTGGCGAAGGTAAAATATATTTTAGGTAACTATTGTATAATTACAGTATTTTATATTGTGATTGTGATATTGTTGGGAGCCTCCCCAAGGTTACTCTTTTTTCACTCATCTTCTGTCTGATCATCAAATGTTGAAGAACATTCAAGAGACTACTGAGGAATTGGCTACAAAAGAGATGTTTCTACAGTTTACTGGAGTTTTTCTCATATACAGTGTGAGAAATGAACCTAGTGAAATATTATAATAACTAAGATGATGTCATCTTTATTTTTTCGACTTCAAATATTCACGGACATTTTGATGACCTGACAAATTGTATGATTTTATTGTAACTGACAAATGCTAAATGTACGAAACATTCAATTTAAAATGTACATGCATTAATAAATATTATTATAATGTTCATGATGCAATTATAAATTGAATTGAATTGAAATTCTATAACTTGAAATATGAAATTTCTTTGTACTGTGTCTAATCACGTACCAATCTTCCCTGTTATTCTGTCTTTAGTCACTTACTAATCTAATTTGCTGTCCTGTATTTAGTCGCACCTGTTCGTGCTGCAACTAGTTCACCGACCGAGCGTGCGCAGTGTGCTCCAGGGTCTACTGCGCAAGCGCCTGTTGACGGCTGATCACTGCATCGCCAAGATAAAGCGCAACTTCAGCAATACTTCAGGGGGCGCCGGAGGGGGTCCGCCTGGGGCGCCGCCCTGTCCTAACGACCGTGACGTCATCGAGCAGACTGCGCTCAAGGTGAGTAAAACACCGTTTTTTATCATCCATGGGAGTGTATCAGTTCGTCAAGTTCTCAATTCATTAAGTACCTACTCACTTACCAAAACTACAGTTACTAGTAGTTCTGTGAACAGTAGACCTCACGCAGTTTTCTCATCCACAAGTATCTGGTGTCACCTGCTCTAGTTCCAGCGGTACCTGCCTTCCTCCAAATATCTGTCAAATGTTTTACAGTCTATTATAAACTCCCTTAATTTCAGAGATGGTAAAGATGATGAACGTTTTCTTTACATTATTCAACTAATTGAATCTTCACTTTTCTTTTAATAGATGTGCATTAGAGTTCTATTTATTTGTAATCAAAACCAACTACTATTTTAAGGTACGTTAAGAAAGAAAGAAAGTGGCAGTATTTGATTAACATTGGTGTAGCTACTCTTGTCCATCATTCGTCAAAGTAGATAGCGCTATTATTTTCCACCTCTGCAATGTTGCTAGATCGTTCCTCAACAATGTAGAAATATAATCAATTAACAAAATATTCAATCACAATCAAGAACATTTATAATTTAATCATTGGAAATAATATCATTTCTTGACGAATAAAATATATTATATTTAAACAATAATGAACAGATTGCATCAGCTTTCCTCAACATGAACTTGACGTACTGAAAACAGGACGCACTGGAGTTGCACAACCAGGGTGGTTCATGATGAACTGGAATCTTGATGAAGTCAATGTTATGTATAAAGGTAGGCGCACACAGATCGTCATCGGACGGATCGGAGGATTAGATTTGATGCATTATTTTCAATTGAAGTGCGCATACCTGTCCGCATCATATAGATTTGATGCATTATTTTCAATTGGAGTGCGCATACCTGTCCGCATCATATAGATTTGATGCATTATTTTCAATTGGAGTGCGCATACCTGTCCGCATCATATAGATTTGATGCATTATTTTCAATTGAAGTGCGCATACCTGTCCGCATCATATAGATTGATGCATTATTTTCAATTGAAGTGCGCATACCTGTCCGCATCATATAGATTTGATGCATTATTTTCAATTGAAGTGCGCATACCTGTCCGCATCATATAGATTTGATGCATTATTTTCAATTGAAGTGTGCATACCTGTCTGCATCATATAGATTTGATGCATTATTTTCAATTGGAGTGCGCATACCTGTCCGCATCATATAGATTTGATGCATTATTTTCAATTGAAGTGCGCATACCTGTCCGCATCATATAGATTTGATGCATTATTTTCAATTGGAGTGCGCATACCTGTCCGCATCATATAGATTTGATGCATTTTTTCAATTGGAGTGCGCATACCTGTCCGCATCATATAGATTGATGCATTATTTTCAATTGAAGTGCGCATACCTGTCCACATCATATAGATTTGATGCATTATTTTCAATTGAAGTGCGCATACCTGTCCGCATCATATAGATTTGATGCATTATTTTCAATTGGAGTGCGCATACCTGTCCGCATCATATAGATTTGATGCATTATTTTCAATTGGAGTGCGCATACCTGTCCGCATCATATAGATTTGATGCATTATTTTCAATTGAAGTGCGCATACCTGTCCGCATCATAGATTTGATGCATTATTTTCAATTGAAGTGCGCATACCTGTCCGCATCATATAGATTTGATGCATTATTTTCAATTGGAGTGCGCATACCTGTCCGCATCATATAGATTTGATGTATTATTTTCAATTGAAGTGCGCATACCTGTCCGCATCATATAGATTTGATGCATTATTTTCAATTGAAGTGTGCATACCTGTCCGCATCATATAGATTTGATGCATTATTTTCAATTGAAGTGCGCATACCTGTCCACATCATATAGATTTGATGCATTATTTTCAATTGAAGTGCGCATACCTGTCCGCATCATAGATTTGATGCATTATTTTTAATTGAAGTGCGCATACCTGTCCGCATCATATAGATTTGATGCATTATTTTCAATTGAAGTGCGCATACCTGTCCGCATCATATAGTTTGATGCATTATTTTCAATTGAAGTGCGCATACCTGTCCACATCATATAGATTTGATGCATTATTTTCAATTGAAGTGCGCATACCTGTCCGCATCATATAGATTTGATGCATTATTTTTAATTGAAGTGCGCATACCTGTCCGCATCATATAGATTTGATGCATTATTTTCAATTGAAGTGCGCATACCTGTCCGCATCATATAGATTTGATGCATTATTTTCAATTGAAGTGCGCATACCTGTCCGCATCATATAGATTTGATGCATTATTTTCAATTGGAGTGCGCATACCTGTCCGCATCATATAGATTTGATGCATTATTTTCAATTGAAGTGCGCATACCTGTCCGCATCATATAGATTTGATGCATTATTTTCAATTGAAGTGCGCATACCTGTCCGCATCATATAGATTTGATGCATTATTTTCAATTGAAGTGCGCATACCTGTCCGCATCATATAGATTTGATGCATTATTTTCAATTGAAGTGCGCATACCTGTCCGCATCATTATATTTGATGCATTATTTTCAATTGGAGTGCGCATACCTGTCTGCATCATATAGATTTGATGCATTATTTTCAATTGAATGCGCATACCTGTCCGCATCATAGATTTGATGCATTATTTTCAATTGAAGTGCGCATACCTGTCCGCATCATATAGATTTGATGCATTATTTTCAATTGAAGTGCATACCTGTCCGCATCATATAGATTGATGCATTATTTTCAATTGAAG
This sequence comes from Nilaparvata lugens, assembly GCF_014356525.2. NCBI lineage: Eukaryota > Metazoa > Arthropoda > Insecta > Hemiptera > Delphacidae > Nilaparvata > Nilaparvata lugens. The sequence goes on along the minus strand of NW_024093283.1, from coordinate 3,744 downwards.
TGCGCATACCTGTCCGCATCATATAGATTTGATGCATTATTTTCAATTGAAGTGCGCATACCTGTCCGCATCATATAGATTTGATGCATTATTTTCAATTGAAGTGCGCATACCTGTCCGCATCATATAGATTTGATGCATTATTTTCAATTGGAGTGCGCATACCTGTCCGCATCATATAGATTTGATGCATTATTTTCAATTGAAGTGCGCATACCTGTCCGCATCATATAGATTTGATGCATTATTTTCAATTGAAGTGCGCATACCTGTCCGCATCATATAGATTTGATGCATTATTTTCAATTGAAGTGTGCATACCTGTCCGCATCATATAGATTTGATGCATTATTTTCAATGAAGTGCGCATACCTGTCCGCATCATATAGATTTGATGCATTATTTTCAATTGAAGTGCGCATACCTGTCCGCATCATATAGATTTGATGCATTATTTTCAATTGAAGTGCGCATACCTGTCCGCATCATATAGATTTGATGCATTATTTTCAATTGAAGTGCGCATACCTGTCCGCATCATATAGATTTGATGCATTATTTTCAATTGGAGTGCGCATACCTGTCCGCATCATATAGATTTGATGTATTATTTTCAATTGGAGTGCGCATACCTGTCCGCATCATATAGATTTGATGCATTATTTTCAATTGAAGTGCGCATACCTGTCCGCATCATATATTTGATGCATTATTTTCAATTGAAGTGCGCATACCTGTCCGCATCATATAGATTTGATGCATTATTTTCAATTGAAGTGCGCATACCTGTCCGCATCATATAGATTTGATGCATTATTTTCAATTGAAGTGCGCATACCTGTCCGCATCATATAGATTTGATGCATTATTTTCAATTGAAGTGCGCATACCTGTCTGCATCATATAGATTTGATGCATTATTTTCAATTGGAGTGCGCATACCTGTCCGCATCATATAGATTTGATGCATTATTTTCAATTGAAGTGCGCATACCTGTCCGCATCATATAGATTTGATGCATTATTTTCAATTGGAGTGCGCATACCTGTCCGCATCATATAGATTTGATGTATTATTTTCAATTGAAGTGCGCATACCTGTCCGCATCATATAGATTGATGCATTATTTTCAATTGAAGTGCGCATACCTTTCCGCATCATATAGATTTGATGCATTATTTTCAATTGAAGTGCACATACCTGTCCGCATCATATAGATTTGATGCATTATTTTCAATTGGAGTGCGCATACCTGTCCGCATCATATAGATTTGATGCATTATTTTCAATTGAAGTGTGCATACCTGTCCGCATCATAAGATTTGATGCATTATTTTTAATTGGATTGTGCATACCTATCCGCATCGTATAGGTATGCGCACTCCAATTGAAAATAATGCATCGAATCTGATCCTCCGATGCGTGCTGACGATCTGTGTGTGCCTACCTTAATAAACATTAAATGATCCGTCTTAATAATCTCTAGTCAATCTATCTATCTAGATTTAATAGAACTGATTCCAAGTTTATAATATATAATATGAGAAGAGTTTATCAGATATGACAATGGTGTAATAACCGAAACCGGTCTTTCTAAGTATCAATAAATCTGTGGTTTTTTGGCAATTTCTTAGTCTTTTTCATTTAATATGAATAATTACCACAATATCAACTTCTCAACTACGGTACACAAAAAGTTAATAATATATGCTAAAATTATAGATTTTTGAAAAAAAATCTGGTGTGGTACACTCACACAACTTTCCTTGCTCATTGAACTGGGAGCCTCATTCTTAAACGACAATAATTTAGAGAAATAACATAATGACGATTGGTGGCAACATAATTATTTGAAACTACGATCAGACTACTCTATATGTGTGTATATAATTGTTTTCAGAGTACTTTTTCCTTTGTGTAAATTGTGAAATCCGATGATTTTTTTAAAAGTCGTCAAAACAGCTGTTCTACAGATGAAATTTTTCGACTATGTGTTATTTTTATAGACTGCTCTACCCACGGTATATAGATGAAGACGGTAGGCGCATGTTTGTGCTAAATTTCCGATGTAGCTGACGTCATTATATCCAATCATCTTTTTTTATAAATAAGTTTATATAATTATTGCCAATAGGTGTTAAAAACCTCGGTTGGTGGCGATGACGCAATCTAGCTGGCTGGCCACTGCGCACACATTCCATGACCCCTACCGTTTTCATCTAAATACCGTGGCTCTACCTACCTACCTCATGCACGAGAATGAGGTTACAAAGTCCATTTCTCAAGGATGGGGTGAACCCCCCATTAGTTTCCGAGAAAGGAGACTCATGCCAGTTGATGGAGCTGATAAATAACTATACAGAGTATGAATTTGAAATAAATCAGTCGAGTAATCGTGAAAAATCGTGAAAAACATGGTTTTTCAGTAATTATCCGCCATTTTTCTCGAGAATATTACGCAGCTCCTGCAATTTTCCTAGAAATGAGACTCATGTCAGTTGATAGGGCTTAAATAGCTATCCATGGTATAAATTTGAAGAAAATCGTTAGAGCCGTTTTCGAGAAAACCGTGAAAAACATGGTTTTTTAGTAATTATCCGCCATTTTTCTCCAGAATATTACGCAGCTCCTACAATTTTTCAGAAATGAGACTCATGTCAGTTGATAGGGCTTATAAATAGCTATCCATGGTATAAATTTGAAGAAAATCGTTAGAGCCGTTTTCGTTAAAACGTGAAAAACATGGTTTTTTAGTAATTATCCGCCATTTTTTCCGCCATCTTGAATTGAATTTATGGAATCTTATTGTCGGGTCCTCATGGTATAAGGACCTTAAGTTTAAAATTTCAAGTCAATCGGTTAATTAGGAATGGAGTTATCGTGTTCACAGACATACACATACACACACACACGCACACACAGACCAATACCCAAAAATCATGTTTTTGGACTCAGGGGACCTTGAAACGTATAGAAAACTTGAAATTGGGGTACCTTAATTTTTTTTGTAAAGCAATACTTTCCTTACCTATGGTAGTAGGGCAAGGAAAGTAAAAACGTTACAGAAAATGTTTAATACAGTAACAATAGAATAGTAATAATTATCAAATTATTGGATAATGAAAAAATAATTATTAAATAAATGCTGATGATGACGAATACAGACTAAATAACATACTGTACATTTTTTATGGTTTCTTAATCTATCTATTCATTTGTCTATATTGTCTGTGTGTTTATTTCTAGATCTATCTATTAATTTGTCTAATGCCGTTAGTCCGTTTATCGTGTGCAGGTGTCGCTGAAATGCCCGATCACATTCAAGAAGATCACGCTACCGGCGCGGGGCCACGACTGCAAGCACATCCAGTGCTTCGACCTGGAATCGTACCTGCAGCTGAACTGCGAGCGGGGCTCATGGCGGTGTCCCGTCTGCAACAAGCCGGCGCAGTTGGAGGGCCTCGAGGTCGACCAGTACATGTGGGGCATCCTCAACACGCTCAACTCGTCCGACGTCGATGAAGTGACCATCGATGCTGCCGCCAACTGGAAGCCGGCTAGGAGTATGCAAGGCATCAAGGTATAACAACAAATGACGGAATCTGGAATAGCCATTTGATACAGTTGTATCCACTATGCAATTAAAGTACCAGTGTTTAGAGTGTAGAAGAATATGCAGGGCATCTAGGTATACTAAAAGATAATGTGTTAGATTAACTAATAATATAGGTGTATTGTATGGG
>NW_024093282.1:0-13084 GCF_014356525.2 Nilaparvata lugens | reverse complement strand
AACAACAAATGACGGAATCTGGAATAGCCATTTGATACAGTTGTATCCACTATGCAATTAAAGTACCAGTGTTTAGAGTGTAGAAGAATATGCAGGGCATCTAGGTATACTAAAAGATAATGTGTTAGATTAACTAATAATATAGGTGTATTGTATGGGTATGCAGGGTATCATAAGAAAATAATTATTGGACTGTTTATGATATGAAAAAGCATTTGTAATATAATAACTATACATAATTATATTGTTATCATCTACATATTGGCGGAGCTTTGACAAATCAGCCTGCCATTCTTTGGAAAGAATATTAAAAATATCCTCCCACCTCCTCTCTCTAGAGAGAGAGGGAGAGTGTGTGTGTGAGACAGTCAAGACAGTACACACGTCATGTGTGTCTGTTGATGGAGAGAAGTATTTGGTGAGTGGGAGAGAGAATGGAGGTTGTGAGAAAGAGGGAGTGATGAGGAGGAAAAAGAGAGATAAGAGATTAGGGAGACAGGAAGTTAGATAGAGACAGTGTGTGTCTTTGGGAGAGTGAGAGAGAAAGTGAATGAGAGGGAGTCGATTTGAGAGAGAGAGGGCGTGAGTGTTTGTGTAGAAGAGAAAAAGAGAGAGAGTGAGAGAACGAAAAATTTGTCAGACGTATGTCTGGGTCACGACTACTCTCATAGTGGGTCACCCATCATTGGACAAATTCACCTGATCTGATATCTGATTGGCATGCTCCCATTTTTGCTATAATTTTCACATTCACATTCTACATGGTGATGATAGGATAGGATCCCCAACATAATCTATCATGATCTAATTGTTATTTAATTCATAAATAATAGACTTGATGAATGAACATTATTGTCCAAGTTCCAACCTTGAAGAGTACGGTATTTAAGGATGTTGTATTTGTTGTTAAATATGTTGCAACTAGGGATGTCAATCCCGGACTGATTTCCAATCCCGGTATTTCGGGATTATCCAATATCAATCCCGGATCCCGGGACTGATCCCGGGATTGGCAAAATCAGTTTAATGCATTTTTAACCAATTGTTTCCTCCTCAATTACATGTTCAGTAACAGTGTGTGGAGATGAAAAGGGCCCATTAAAGAGGGAGATGCTATTATTGAAATAAAAAAATATAGTTGGGAATAATATTAAAATTGAACATTCTATTTCTATAAATGTTTTCAAGATTATAGGAGTAACTGTTTTTATTCCATGTCCTACCTTAAATTTGCTGTATCCTAGATGATAGTGAGAACTGAGGAAAGCAAGATAACTCATCAGAGTCTTTTTTTATATGGGACAAAGCATTTCTATCCTACATCAGAACGGGATAGAGCTCACACTTTAATTACGTCAAATACTGTAAAGTGAATTAATATCACTTGAATTAATAATTTTAATAATAAAATAGAATACTTTTTGTAAGACCGTAACGCCATACCGACCAAACAACGCGAAAGCTGAACCACTACACTACTAAATGAATTTCGTACTATAAATATTACTTCAACTAGATATTCTACTTATGATAGAGAAAGAGAAGAGGAGAGGAATAATTAGACAGATAGTGAATCGTTTAATAGTGCTTTGTTATTTCTGATTTCTGAAGACTTTTCAAAGTTCGGAATGCATTTCAAGGAATGCCATCAGCACTATTGCAAATATTGCGCCGTCTAGACTGGTAATTGTGGTGCTGTGTAAACAGAAACAAACGTAGAGGCATAACAATCAATGAACAACCATTCTGCCAATTATGCGAATTCTATTAAGCCAGTAAAGAGTAGGCTTCAGTATACAATCATTATTATGTATATGCAACTGTAGACTGTGCCTGTAAAATAAATTAGTCAAACACTTAGAACAATAAATTAGTTATAGAAACTCATATTCATCACCATGAATAAATTCCATATTGATTGTTTTTGGAAAAATATGATTCACAATTTCAGGTTTCAATCCCGAAAATCCCGGGATTTACGCTAAAAAATCCGGGATTGTTAGGTATCAAAATGGGACCGGGATCCCGGGATTCGGGATTCGGGATCCCGGGATTGACATCCCTAGTTGCAACTGATTTCCAGTATATATGAGTCACTAGCCGTGAGGCTCGGTTCGCTCGCCGTATCCGTCTAGCCAGGGGGCTCCGCCCCCTGGACCACAACTGGATCGTCCAAAAATAAGATCAGCGGGTTCGCTTCGCTGGCCTGCATTTCTCATTTGAGCATGCTTCATTCCATCAGAAAGTCAGAGTACTGAGAAAACTCAGAAAAGCTGAGAAAAACGCTGATTTCGGGCGTATCTTTGATGAAATATTAAAGTCACCTCATCACAAAATTTTTAGACCCTAGCTAAACCTCTGTACCAAATTTGAAAATTTTCTGTCTATTACTTGATGAAATAACTGAGAAAATGCAAAAAAAACGCTAATCTTTGGCGTTATTTCAAATTCCTTCTAACACAACATTATTATACCCTAGCTTAGCTCCTATACTAAATTTGAACAATTTCTGTTCATTTGTTCTCGATAAATCTGAGAAAAAAAACGCTGGAAAAACACTAATTTCGGGCGTATCTTTGACGTTATTGCAAATTCCTTCTAACTCAAAATTATTACACCCTAGCTGAGCTTCTGTACTGAATTTGAGCTTTATCTGTTTATTTGTTCTCGATAAAGCTGAGAAAATGCTAAAAAACGCAGATTTTGGGCGTATCTTTGGAATTTTCTTCAAATCCGTTCATAGTGCGCCTCTAAAGGGCCAACTGAACATACCTACCAAATTTGAACGTTTTTGGTCCGGTAGATTTTTAGTTCTGCGAGTGAGTGAGTCAGTCAGTCAGTGAGTGAGTGCCATTTCGCTTTTATATATATAGATTACTTGTTTCAATTCCTTCCTTGAAGATTTTTGAACAAGTTGTTTAAATAATTACATTTACAAAACAGGTCATCAATTATTAATTACAATGGTGTTAGATACCACTGTTCAATCAATAATCATTACTTCATTATATATAATATTTTTATTAAATTATATCACTAATGAAATGATAAGCATAACCTATTTTTGGAAAATTTCTATCCAATTTTGGAAAAATGGACTTTAAGCCTGTTGTTCCTTCCCCAATCAATTATAGTTGAGAATGATATTGTATCTATCAAATAAATAATAAATAAATAAATAAATAAATAATAAATAAATAAATTAAATAATAAATAAATAAATAAATAATAAATAAATAATAATAAATAAATAATATAAATAATAAATAAATAATAAATAAATAATAATATAAATAATAAATAAATAAATAAATAAATAAATAAATAAATAAATAAATAAATAATAAATAAATAAATAATAATAAATATAATAATAAATAAATAAATATAATAAATAAATAAATAATAATAATAAATAATAAATAAATAAATAAATAAATAAATAAATAAATAAATAAAAAATAAATAAAAAATAAATAAATAAATAATAAATAATAAATAAATAAATAAATAAATAATAAATAAATAAATAAATAAATAAATAAATAATATAAATAAATGAATAAAAAATAAAAAATAAATAAACAAATAAAAAAAATAATAAATAATGATAAATAAATAAATAAATAAATAAATAAATAAATAAATTATTGAAAAGTTACAGTGTGCTATAATTCTTCATACTATAGTGAAGTCTACGTTATAATGCCAGTATTTGATATAATCAGTATTTGGTGTTGCTAACCTTGTCTATCATTCGACAAAGCAGATAGCGCTATCCCTTCCAGCTCCGCCACGTTGCCAAATAATACAACAATGTGAAAATATAATTAAGTAACAAAATATATAATCTCAAAAAAAATAATTAAAGCGATGAAAGGCAAAACTAAATCCAGACATTCTCAAGGTGCTCGCTTCCTATTGGTTGTGAGCTGAGTGATAAAATGGCGGCTAATGAACCCATTGACCAATCAGAGGGTTGCTGGGTTTATTGATGCTGCAGTAGCAGCTCTATGTTGCTTCCTAAACCCCAGGAAGCAACTGCATCCTGGGTTGAATGCAGTTGCTACTGCTACTCAAGCAACTAAGTAGCAGTTGCTTGCTACTGCAATGAGTAGCAAGCAACTTCTACTCATTCAGCCACTCCCACATCAATTTCATGATAATATTGTCCTGAGAAATCAGTGTATTCACGATAAAAATACAACATTTTCTATCTCCCGCAAGAAATTCTGAAACTCATACATTTTCTATTACTATACGATTTGAAAGACAACAAAATATTATATTCTAAGTGTCGGTTGCACAGCAGCCGGTTAAATTTTAACCGTGATTAATTCACGAGAACCAATCAGGGAAGCCGTCTTTTCAAAAACCCCTTCTCTCATTGGTTCTCGTGGAATTAATCACAGTAAAAATTTAATCGGCTGTTGTGAAATCGGGCCTAAGTGAATGATTTGATTGATTAGAGTGATTTGATGGAGATGAAATTGTAAATTTTTGAGAGTTTCTTAATATTATACAAGACGGTCATACCTACAGTATGAATCCCATCCAATCAAATGGATCATTTTAAATTTTTTGGACTTCCCATATTAAGCTTATAAATTCAAAATTCAAAATGTATGAAGTGTTTTGTTTCAATGTGAAAATTAGTAAAGAATTGAAAATTCTCACATAACCTTTATTTGGACAATTTATTTTATGAAATTGGGATGAAAAGAAGTTTTGGACTGTAGTCTGTTTCTTTGTCCTTAAGTCGATTGTGAATGATAAATAAGTGAGTAAATGAATAAATAAATGAGTAAGCAAATAAACAAGAGTGAACAGTTGACATTACATCACATATTCAGCTAACCTTTATAGAATGCAGTGGCAAGGCAGAGATTGGCAATGCTGTTCTTCTATCTTTCTCCACTGCCATTATAACGTGGACCTCACTATAGGAACAAGAAGCATTTTATCTCCCATTTCTATCCTATTTTGTAGTTTTATCCATCGTAAAATCACGCTGTGAAAGCGAAAGCAAAATCATAGAAATGGAAGTGTGAATTTTTCCTGATTCTTGTCTCATGCAAGATCTGAAAGAACAGAGTAGGTACTTTGATAGAAAGTAGATTTGCATGTAGACATCTTTTTTCTGTTGCTGCTTTCTTATTATGCGGCCGCGAGCTGAATATCTGAGTGTCCATTCAAAGTGACAGTGATTCTATTCTTTCAAAAGTGACAGGTATAAGTATTCTCACGCAGCACTTATGTGTGACAGGTTTTTCCTCCAGATATGACTACAGTTACTATAAAAATATATAATAGTAACTGTAGATATGATAAGCGAGTCACTGCTCAATATTAAAGTACTGCACCATGATAAAGAGTAGTGCTTCAAGCTGAATGACTTGTCTCAGCTGATGGACAGTACAGTTCTCAAATGGGATAATTGGTTTTCACTGAATACATGTTTCATATGTGTGTAAAGAATTTGAAATTATTTGAATGAGGTCTGATTTTAGAAGAACATAGGTGGATGTTTTGCAATTCTTTTTGGTTACAAAACTGTAAAATTACTTTGATTAATGAAATAATTGGTGGAAAATTATTTTTCCGGTAGAACATTGAGATATTACCTCCAATGAGTATCAGATGGAATTAAATAGAGTATGCATTTATTCAAATGCTAATTAATATATAATTATTATTTAACGAAAATCCTAAATAAATGCTGTAAATCACCCCGAAGACCTCTGCTACTGCAGACATTGACAACAGGGTTAACAGCTAGATGGAAATTCGATGAGAACCACTATCCAAAAACTATTTGCCAGCCCGGGAATCGAACCCGTTACCTCCCAATTGCTAGTCAGGAATGCTTACCCTTACACCAAACTAACAATCTCTGGATTTACAGCATTTATTAAGGATTTTCGTTGAATAATAATTATATATTAATTAGCATTTGAATAAATGCATTCTCTATTTAATTTCATCTGTAACTGGTTGGCCGCTATGGCTTCGTATAAAATGAGCGCTGCTATCCAGAGATTGTTAGTTTGGTGTAAGGGTAAGCATTCCTGACTAGCAATTGGGAGGTAACGGGTTCGATTCCCGGGCTGGAAACTAATTTTTGGATAGTGGTTCTCATCGAATTTCCATCTAGCTGTTAACCCTGTTGTCAATGTCTGCAGTAGCAGAGGTCTTCGGGGTGATTTACAGCATTTATTCAGGATTTTCGTTAAATAATAATTATCCAATGAGTATGTTTAACATGAAGTCTCAAGGATGCATTAGACGATAAGATAAAGATATTGATCTAGATCTAGGAAGTTCTATGGAGATTCTCTAATACTTTGTGAAAAGAGATAGGGTTTTTTCAAAGAGATGAAGACGAAACCTTCAAATAAATGAAGGTAGATACTACTATCATAATGGAAAAATAAATCATTCTTCAATCTCAATACTTTTCATATTTATTCATTCATATACAAATACAATTAGAGTAAAAACAACAGGCATTCGCCCAAAACTGCTCTAAACCGTAATTTGGAATAGTCTAGAGCTTATGTGAAAATGATAAATTAATTCACACACTATTTTGCATCCAAAAAAATGTATCGACTACAATTTTGAATTTATCAGATTAATTAATTTCAAAATACAAATCCAAACAAAATATTTTAGATATTACTTTTCAAGTAATATTTAATCTCTGCTACTATGTATTTCATTTACTGAATGGACGATAAACGATTGGAAATTGGAATAATTTCACATAATTTCAGATTCTAGTGTACGTTAAATTTTAATTACGACGTGATCTGGAGAGCATCAAGGAACATACTTGTGACTTGTAACTTATTATAATACTTGTGACAGATGTGACGCCTCCCGATAATTTAAAATAAACATTATTGCATCATGAGAATAATCGAATACCTTTTTTCTTTCCTCCCCAAACAACAATTGACAGTTCATTGGATTGCTACCTCTATTAAATTTCAAACCTGAAAAGCAAAGTTAGGGCGCGTACCTCATCTTACACTTGATTCTCAATCGTTATCAGCGGGATGAATAAATCAATAAACGAGTCTACCGCTCAGCTCCATAAATTTGGCTGATTATTCTACAATCATATCACCAGTGAGTTGAATAAATCAATAACTGATTCCACCGCTCAGCACCTAAAAATATGATGATTACTATCATTTCCATACTTGAAGAAATGAGAAATTACCAATTTTTTGTAGCTACCGAGGTAGAATTACATCTGATCATTGAGTACCAGTTAACAGGAGACACACTCTCCCAAGCATGACACATTTCAACACCACATAATAATAGCAATTTTGAAATTGATATTTTTCACAGACTGCAAGTTTAGTGTTGCTGCTGGTGTTTTGAAGGCTAATAACTGTGAGGTTGCTGTGGCTTGACTGAGCTGTTTCGCATAAAACCAGGACAAAACTATTAATAATAATTCCACATCGGTCCTGAGCAGAACCCAGTTAGATGTTAACCGATGATAATTTGACCGTCACTCTAAATTTATTGCATTCTTGTAAGCGTGGGCTACTGAGCTTGTAGCGTTATTGCTTGAAATGACGTGAAATAATATTTTATGAAGTGTTTGTCATTTTTCAATAAATAGAATAGAATGACTCTTTTATTTGTTGAGGTGTTTTTTATATATAATGATTCAGATGCTGTTTTCACACCTTGGAAGTTTATTGCATTCCAGTTCGTTGAATAGATAATTTTATTTAAACAGAGTGCTTCATGTAACTTTCTCCAGTTTTCATCTTGAGAGTGTCAGTTTCTAGTAGAGATAAACCACTTTATAGCACAACATTTTTCATATTTAATTCAACTGTTATGAATTATTTATTGAATTTGACCATTATTTATTGAATTTTTTTAGTTATTTATTGAATTTGTCCACCCATCCCACAATTTGACATCAATTAATAGACAATATTGCATTCTAGGATTCTATTGCTAATATGCTCTCTCTCTCTAGGTTTGTAATGATCTATTTCTAAAGCTATAACTCAATTTTATGTACTTAAATATCAGTTTTTATTTTTGTTCCATCAAGATCCTTTGATTCTTCAATTTACCCTGTTTTCTGATACTCCAGTATCAGAACTGCTGAAGAAGGAAAAGTTTTATGATAATAAACTATTACAATACTAAAGTTTCACTCATTCAAATATAGTATTGAACAGTAATTCTCAGTCAAATCTCAGTAAATTTGAAAATCTAGCCCAATTGTAGCTAACCAAACAAAAACCAAATCGTTTTTACTATGACACCATACAATATAATCACGATGGCCACACTTTGCGTAACATTCTAAACATTGTAAGATTATAAACATTAATTGAATCCTAATTATCAGATAAGTACAAAAACAAAATGATAAACTAATAAAAAACATTGATGATAATTATTTTTGTTTTTCTCAACCTTACCTGTTCTCCACAATCCAATAATTTCTAATGATATTTGAGTTCGAGAACATTGTTTAGTGTAATTTCAATACTGTATAACATCAATTTCCATTTCAATTTCAAAAATATTCATCCATATTACAACGTTAATAGCCAAGTACAATAGTTAGTAGATATTAAATTAGGTAGGCTACAGAAAACACAATACTTACCGTATGTGATGGAATAAGTTGGAGAGTTCCAACAGTTATTCTCAATGTGTAAAATTTAATAACTCTCAGTAGTTGGCTTAGATTGTTTAGTTTTCTATGGATGAGATTCATGCACTACCACAGAGATCCCGGGTTCAAACCCTCTCATTCCCAAAAGTTTCTTAAGCAGATTACTCCCGTGTTATCGGATGGCACGTTTAAATAGTCGGTCCCGGCTGAAGTATGACAGTCGTAAGGCCCATTGACGGCTTAAATTATATATTCAGGCGGTGGGACCTTCCCGCAAGGGACTCCCCACCAACAAAAGCATACAAATTCACTTTTATTTTACTACTACAGAGACTCATAGCAAACTATCCAATTTCAGAATGAGTCTTGATTCTTATTCTTATCTTGGTTAATAAGAAGCTAACCAGAATGTCATATCAAATAATAGATCTGCAAGTGGGTCACAGATTCAATCTTTCCTTTACTTGTCTACCAGTGTTCAACAAGTCTCATCAAATAATACACACACAGAAAAAGAGAATCCCATAACGACTGGGAATCAGCAAAGCATTGTCAAGATACATTGAATGAGACATCAGAAATGTCCTTGAATATTCAGTTAAAAGAACAGTGCACATTATTCGATACCAACCCACGTGGGAAAAGAACTCTTTTGTACCAGTGTTGTTCTTTTACATGGAATTGAGCAATAGTAATTTTCGTTCCGAGAGCCATCTCGTTTCTGTGTCAAGTGATCACTATGTCAAGTAATCAGGGTGTCTTCCTTATTGTCCTCTTTACAAAAAGTATCCAATCTAGGAATATGCATTGAGAGACAATAATTACTGTTGTCCTGTTTCTAGGCTTCACAAAAAGCAGCCAATCTCAGAGTAGAGGAGTTTCACAGAGACTATGATTGTGTTCCTCTCTAAACATCTACTGAAAAAAATATTCAATTTGAGCTAGGATATGGATCTCAATTATTGAGATGGGACAGATAGACAATAGCCGAAGAATATGGATCTGAATAATATGATAAGTAATGATACATGATAAGAAATGATGAATGATAAGAAATGATACTGAGCTGATCAGCATCCTCTTTCTATTTATCTAACTGAGAAACGTCAAATATGAGCAAGAATCTGAAACCATTGGTGAAATACTTATCTGAAGTAACCAAATTTTAAAGATACACAAGAATATTTGCTAATATCACGAATTCACTTTGAAAGTAGATAATAATTTTCTAAATTTAAAAAAAGATTCGTGATATTGAATGATATTCTCGTGTTTTTATTGTGGATAAATCCCGCCTAATACAGTATCTGAAACACAATTTTGAGTCAACTATTTTGCAGTGGAATATAGAATTATTATTTATTTATTTATTTACAATGCAAATGACACTAATGTAATAACATTGAAAGATAAAATAATAAGGTAGTCCTTGTGCTATTTTTCTTTCAAATTTATAGGTGACAAAGTCCAAGATAAGGTTAGAATTTCACGTGTACAATTTTTATAAAATTTTGGTCCAAAATAAACATTTAAACTACTTCAATTGATTCAAATAGGATGTAGGATTTGGTACCCATGAAAAATTCGTCATTAATTGTATGATGAATAATGAGTAAACATAATGTAGCTAATTGAAAATTGAGTTGGAACACTTGTGTTATCATTAAACTGCATCATAGATCATAGGATATCAGAGAACTATGAATTGTTTCACGATCGAAGAGTGCTGGTTTTTAATTGTATACAGGAAACTAAAAAATTATCCAATATGAGAATAGAATTATTATAAAACTTGATGTGATAGAACTGAGTCATATTCTTGTAATAGAACTATGATAGTTTCACGATTGGAAAATCATGACAGGTTTCAAACTCTAGACTGGAGAATACAAAAGTTATTCTATATGGGAATGAAATCTATTGGAATATTATGCTATACCTTTTTAAATGAACCCAAACAATAAATAAATCACAAACTTATAATAGATTTCTTTTCAATTCCATCACCATTACAATGTGATTCACAGAGAATGATGATTATTTTTCTTATCACTTGTTTGGGTCAACAGCACCGTTGTCTTGCAATCACTCTCTGCAATCAATTTCAAGCAATCAATCAATTCATCAAACAACCATCAATCGATTATTCATCCAGTATTTCATAATCTACATTCACTTCACATAATCGTAGATGAAAGCTGATGGAACTGTTTAGCTCAATGAATGTGCTATGGTCAAGTCCTTGAGAATTGAACGGACATTCACGTACTATTTTTCAGGCACAAATAATGACAAGATGATTCTATGCTCTATAATGAATCCACTTGTCATAATAACACTTAATCCCCTGGATGAACACTAGGAAAATAGACTCAATTATTGCATAAAAAGAGTATTGGGATTCTTATTGCGAGTTTACTTTCTAATAGGGAATTATTTTCGATCAACACTTTAAATTCAAGACTGTAAATTCAACAAGTAATTCAAGACTACAAATTCAACATTTCGAATTCAAGATCAGGACCGGATTTAGCAATTTGGCGCCACTGGGCCCAATATTTTTCTGCCCCGACTCCAAGACCAAGGAGTTCTCTGATTGGTCAATGGGTTGATCAGTCGCCATTTTACCTTCACAGCTCACCATCAATAGGAAGCAAGTAGCTTGAGAATGTGTTGCGTTAGTTCTGACTTTCTCCGCTAAAATAACCTTTTTCTGAAATTATTGAAGTGAAGAAATCAGTGGACCTATACTTGAAATGGCAATACAAGACGCTAAGAGCAGAGAAAACTTATACGATTGTCTCTAATCAAACTTACCAACAAAACTTGAAGATTGTTATATTCTGGGCTGAGAGTCACTATCCTAACACATATTTTATAAATCTATAGCAGGTCTATCATGTTAATTGCTCGAATAGCATATCACAATTCACTTCATAATTATTATAATTTCATGTATAGGTCCACTGATTTCTTCACTTCAATGATTTTAGAAAAAAGTTATTCTAGCGGAGAAAGTCAGAACTAACTCAAAACATTCTCAAGCTGCTTCCTTCCTATTGGTAGAGAGCTGTGAAGGTAAAATGGCGACTGATCAACCCATTGACCAATCAGAGAGCTCCTTGGTTCAGGTGGCGTGGGCTACTGATTCTGTCACTCCCACATCAATATTAGCCTATTTTATTTATTTATTTGTTAATACAATCACAAATTATATGAATATGATCGGGATAGAACAACAGACATAGCCCAAAACTATTATGTTCCCAAATTTTGATAAATAATAACATGTCCGAAAAACAGGTCATGTTCTTACTGTGGAAATTGAAAGTTATTACCCTGAGAAGTTTGTTTAATGTTAAGTATGCAATGAAATAGTCTCTAAATAAAGTCTATTCATTCCACGAACGACTGAACTAATTAAGTCGACTAAACTAGTTCAGTTATATTTCCTGTCTTTCGGAGGAGACGATAAACCATCGGTCCCGACTACCTAAAAAGTAGTCGTCATCTCTCATCATCATCCCTCTCACTCATTACCCACGCACAAGCCTAAGAGCTTATGTGGGCATTACTCTCAGTATTACTACTAATAGGACATGAATAATCTAAAAATAGTTATATTTCCCGTCATTCGGAGGAGACGATGAGGCATCAGACCCAACTACCTAAAAAGTAGTCGTCATCTCTCATCATCATCCCTCTCACTCATTACCCACGCACAAGCGTAAGAGCTTATGTGGGCATCACTCTCAGCATTATTACTAGTATTACTAATATGACAGTTAATTTTTGAGAGTCTGACCCAAAGTTACTGACATTGACCATTATGAACTGCAAATGAGTTATTGACGTATGAAAACTAATATTAACTTAATATAATAATTTATTATTATTCATTATTTTTCAGGTCACCGAAGATTAAGCTGGGTTACATCTTGGGGTGAGTTTCAATATTGTTTCAACCAACGTAAATTAAAGATACATCTCTAGCAAAATATTGTTATAACTTTTCTGTCTTTACAATGGAATTTAGCAGTTTCCTAGGAGTTACTGAGATGTTGCTTTTATTCAAATGCTAATGAATTAATAATTATTATATTGAATATTCCACGATATACTCTCAGTTTATTGGGTTGCTACGTATTTTTTCTCAATTATTATTAAACGAAAATCCAAATTAAATGCTGTAAATCGCTCCGAAGACTTCTGCTACTGCAAATATTGACAACAGGATAAACAGCTAACAGCTAGATACTACTATATTCCTAGGAGTTATATGCCTGTTTGAATACCGACTGTCTAGAGGAAGATTCACTCAAGGTCTTGTAATATCGAAAGTTGTCAAAAAGTATAAGTGCTAAAAACTAGGAAAATATTCATGTTCAAATGAAGATGAAGTGCAAAATTACGTCATGG
>NW_024093281.1:0-12295 GCF_014356525.2 Nilaparvata lugens | reverse complement strand
GAATAAGAAATAGAACATCGTATTGTGATCTTGAATTAATCAAGGAGAGAAGAAGAGAAGCAAAGAAGAAGAAGAAAAAGAAGAAGAATAAGAAGAAGAAGAAGAAGAAGAAAGAAGAAGAAGAAGAAGAAGAGAAGCAGAAGAAGAAGAAGAAGAAGAAGAAGAAGAGAAGAGAAGAAGAAGAAGAAGACGAAGAAGAAGAAGAAGAAGAAGAAGAGAAGAAGACGAAGAAGAAGAAGAAGAGAGACGAAGAAGAAGAAAACAGAAGAAGAAGAAGAAGAGAAGAAGAAGAAGAAGAAGAAGAAGAAGAAGAAGAAGAAGAAGAAGAAGAGAAGAAGAAGAAGAGAGAAGAATAGAAGAGATATAACTCATCATCGCAAACAACAATATTCAAGTAATCATATAAAATAAGATCAAGAAGAGAAATGAAAAAATTAGAAAGAAAAATAAGAAGTAGAGGAGACGATGGAGAAAGTGCTAGATTATTTTAGATGAGTTTTAAATAGGATTGAACGGTGAAGTGTGAAAATATTATATAGTATTTTCATACTTCTAATAGAAGTATAATTAACTATTGGGAGTTGCAATAACAATAAAGTAGTAAATTGAGAACTGTAATATTTTAGTGATGAATGTCTAAGATAACGTTAAATGAAACACAGCCCCTATATAAGCATATGAACAGACTACCCCCCTCCGTTCTATCAATAATTCTTCACACATTTGCTTCTATTGCTCGAGCTGTGGCAACAGTAGGAGATATCATTAGTACACCTTATATAGAAGAGATTACTATCTTTACCTATAGATTACATCCATATCTATAACGTATGTTAATCATCCAATTTATTTGAAATTCAGCATTTCGAAAATTATTAATTATGGAATAATTTTGGTAGAGATGTAATAATATTAGTAAGAATAGAGATAATGATCTCTAAGTACCCTCTGAGTATAGTAGTTGATGCATTGAACGTAGTTTTGGGAATTAATATCAAGATAAATTATTAATCAGTATTAACAAAGTGGATCTCCTTAGTTGAAATAATTGCCTCATACATAATCATAAATAGCAGTGGAAAGATTCATTTATAGAACAGGAAGCCAGCTCATGAAAAATGCCAAGGTATATCTAATGTGAAATGTTTTAATAGAATTTCCTATTATTGTAGTGAAGGGCACCTTAGTAATCGAATCCTGAGAGAGAGAGAGAGAGATTGATTGATTGAATACTTTATGTATGTAGATGACAATATATACTGGCTTACACATTTATATACAATAGTTCACAATACAACAAAGTTTTAGATAAATTTACATCATATAAACTAAGAAAATGATTATTGAACTGTATATGATATGAAAAAGCAGTTTGGAATAGCTAGAGTTAATATTGTTATGCATCTACATAAACTGGCAGAGCTTTGGACATATCAATGTCCATTCTTTGGAAAGAATATTCAAAATATCCTTCCCAGTAACTCTCCACCGAAAAAAGAGAGAGAGGAGATTGATATCTAGAGGGAGAGACAGAGAGGGAGTGAAAGTTTGATTGATTGATTGAGTACTTTATTTATGTAGATTACAATATATCCTGCTTATACAATTATACAGCAAACTTACAATACAGCAAAATTATAGATGAATTTACATAATATAGACTAAGAAAATAATTATGAACTGTATATGATATGAAAAAGCAATTTGTAATATAATATAATAATATAGTAGATAATATGGTTATGCATGTTCTACATAAATTGGCTGAGCTTTGGACATATCAATGTCCATTCTTTGAAAGAAATCCTCCCCACTAACTCTCTACCAAAGAATATCCTCCCCACTAACTCTCTACCAAAAGAGAGAGAGAAAGAGTGAGAGAGTGTGCCGAGAATAAGATCGAGAAAGTGTAACACAGTGAGAGAGGAAGAGAGTGAGAGAGAGATGAGACCAATAGAGAGAGAGAAAGTGTAACACAGTGAGTGAGAGAGAGAGAGTGAATGGGAGAGATTCAGATAGTGTATTGGGAGGTTGAGTCCAATAGTTCTAACCAATAGCAAAGGTCAGCTTTTGTATTACCTCTACTGTAGTAGGTACAACAACCCTCAGCCCACCTCTTAACCCTTGTTCAACCTTCAGGCAGGGATTATTTCAAGAGAGGAAGCTCTCTAATGAACGATTTCCGTCTTAATGATCGGGGTACCAATATTGAAAGGGAGAATAGAACCATCAGTGATAGCAGCTAATAATCACCCAGTTTGAATTAATTTCTAACAAGGATTGATTAACTAATTATTGGAGAAATCAGCCAATCTTTTATTTATCAATACAAAAAACTTAGTAATCTATATCAATGGATATCATCACTGGAGTAGGAGAACTAAACTAACTAGTAGTTCTGTGAACAGTAGACCTCGCAGCATTGTCACAGTCAGAACTGATGAACTAATAAAAAGAAGTGATTCCAAGGTGGGTGTGATTGGGGATGTTACTCGATATTCACTGTATTAATCAATACCACTCATGTATTTCATTTCTGATTTGCATGGTACTGATTGATAATGTGAATATCTTCTGAACGGTTTGCGATATCGATGTGCGGTTTCCGCCATTCATTTTTTTCTTAAATTCGTATCGAAATCATATATCGCATGACCACTTCTTATTTGAAAAAATAAAGTTGCATTAAAAATGGCGGATCAGATGGCGGACCAGATTTGTAAAGTCGTAGTAAAGTTGTATTCCAATTCTAGGGACATCCCCAATCACACCACCTTGGAATCACTTCTTTTATGAGTCGTTCTCAGACTTTTTTCTCTCCTTTCTGCTTTGAATAGTATGATTAATGATGTGAATATCTCGAACAGAAACGTTAGAGATATCGATATGCGGTTCCGCCATTCATTTTTTCTTGAATTCCGTATCGAAATCATATATCGCATGACCACTTCTTATTTGAAAAAATAAAGTTGCATTAAAAATGGCGGATCCAAGATGGCGGACCAGATTTTAAAGTCGTAGTAAAGTTGTATTTCCCATTCTAGGGACATCCCCAATCACACCACCTTGGAATCACTTCTTTTATGAGTCGTTCTCAGACTTTTTTCTCTCCTTTCTGCTTTGAATAGTATTGATTAATGATGTGAATATCTTCGAACAGTTAGAGATATCGATATGCGGTTTCCGCCCTTCATTTTTTCTTGAAATTCCTATCGAAATCATGTATCGCATGACCACCTTTTTCAATTTGAGTAGGATCCCCAATCTCACCCATCATCAAATTATCTTTGTGTATGAGATATTAAGCCGTTCTCGGACTTTTCACCCACCCTGAATAGCAATGGTTCATAAAACATCCCACGACGTGGGTTGTTTTTCGTGGATTAGCGTGGGTCTACTTTGCGGCGGGCCTAAATGCTTTATTTTGTATGAAATCTACTTACGACAAACCTCGCCCTCACGGTCATTGACAAAGGATTTAATGCTTGTTGTGAAGAAGATGTGAATATATTGTTGTATAAAATTGGAAATAATGTAAAAATGAAAGCAAACCCGTTTCGCACGTTCTTCGTACAGGAATTGAAAGATAAGATATTTTTGTGAACCATTTATAATCTAAATTCTACCAACATTGTTATAATCGTTTTTGAGATTAGGCCACAACTTGGCATGGAAACTATTGAGTCAAATCATTCGATTAATCATTGATGGTTGGAAGTACTCTGTAGAATAGTAGTCCAATTGCAGCGAATTTGTAGAATATTGGGAAAAGGAACAACAGCTATTTGGCTGTTCTAATAAATAACCTCTTTCTTCCGCCCAAGTTGAATTTTGGCCGAATTTCCTCATTCTTTGCAAACAGATTCCATAACGGACACTTCTGATGTTTTGAAAATACCCTCCATATATCATACTGAATTATTAAAATTTCATCGAAATTGTTTAAGCAGTTATCGCGATCGGATATACAAACAAGAATAAATTAGTCTTGATAGAATAGGATCACTTGATAGAAGCAACTCCCGTCATTAAAGTTTGTTTTATGAAAAATAAAAACTATCTATACTCCCAGAAATGACTCTGATTGAAGCAGCAGTGCCCAATCAATTTGTTCTCGATAAACGCATTTTGATTAGTTCTTCAACTTGGTGCCAACCTAATGAAGTCATCTCAACTTAATGCAAACCTGTCATAATTATAAATTAATTTTTATTAATTAAGTTGCCAGTTAACAACTGTTTCGAAGAGGTACTCTCTCTAGATTATAGATCTATAATAAATATGATATGGACATTCTATTATAACTAGCCGTCAGGGCGCTTCGCTCGCCATATCCGTCTAGCCAGGGGGCTCCGCCCCCTGGACCCCGACTGGATCGTCCAAGGATAAGATCAGCAGGCTCGCTTCGCTCGCCTGCATTTTTCGTTTGGTCATTTTTATCATTATGTTAGGACAATCCAGTCGGGGGTCCAGACTAAGCGGCTGGCTAAACGGATATGGCGAGCGAAGCGAGTCTGACTGCTAGTAATATAATATTCCCAGGATTGAAGTAGCAGTGCCCAATCAATTTTTCCGCGATAAATGCATTTAAATCTTCAACTTGGTGCCAACCTAACAAGTCAACTCAACTTAATGCCACCTGACAAAATTATTATAAATTCAGTTGCCAGTTAACAATTGTTTAGAAGAGGTATCTATCTAATTATAAGTTCTATAGTAACATAAATGATATGGAAATTTCAATTATAATTAAGAGATTGGGAGAAGAAGAATATACATGCTAAAAGACGAACTTCAACCCTTAAAAAACAACCCTTAGAGTTAAAATATTGCCAAAAGATTCTTAGTGCGCCTCTAAAGGGCCAACTGAACATACCTACCAAATTTGAACGTTTTTGGTCCGGTATTTTTAGTTAGCGAGTGAGTGAGTGAGTGAGTGAGTGAGTCAGTCAGTCAGTCAGTGAGTGAGTGCCATTTCGCTTTTATAAATATAGATAAGGAGACTTGGAGAAGAAGAATGCATGCTAAAAGACGAACTTTAAACCCTTAAAAACCACCCTTAGATTTGAAATATCGCCAAAAGATTTCTTAGTGAGCACCTAGGACGTTTAAGAAAGCTATATTCCAAGTTTTGTTGCAATCCATCCAGTAGTTTTCCAGAAATCGTGATCAGTGAGTCAGTGAGATAAGAATTTTATAAGTATATATTAATGAAATTTAAACACTAATTCTGAAAAATCTAGAATGAAAATTGAAATTTGAGCTTCCAGGTGCACGAGATTGATATTTTTAGAATCTATGTTCAAAATTTGGAGATTCATTCCCGTTTTTCCTGTATGCAATCCACAAGTTGACATGTTTTAATGCGAACAAACGAACACACGAACAAACACAACCCTACTCTCTCTTATTATATAGATATCCATTCAGAGTCAATCACATAACAGTACTAGAAAAACTTGATTATCCTAGAGTCAATCAAAACAACATTGGAAAAACTTGACCAGCTGTGTTTTCTCTAAATATAACAGGATCGGTTCTGCTTTAAAATTCCAATTATAAATTGTAAATTGTTCTCGTTTGTCAGCTGTGAATTATGGACTTGCTCCGTCCAATATTAGACTATTAATCATGGCCGCTTAGCTCGGTGCGTTGCGAATATACGGTAAACATTGGACGTTGATTACACTCTCAAAAGTAAACAAAAAGAGATCATTGTCATCAGATGAGTAGTCTGACGAGAGAAAGAGAGAGAGCGAGTATGATAGGGTGAAGAGTGAGAAAGAGAGTATGAAATGTAGAAAAGTAATAGAGAGAGAGTGTGAGAGAGGCGGAGCGCATGATGTGTGGTGACGTGATGTTTGAAGTGAGTAAATATTTCTGTCACGAGAGTGATTGTTTATCGATTGGTAAATTCACATGCTTACACTTGTTAACGGAAGTTTACACATGGTAACGGAAGTTCAATTGACAAAAAATGAATTGAACAGACCGTTCGACAAAGTTTTAGCCGTTAATCTAGTCTGAGCTGTTTGGTGAGCGTTTTTACTATAGGGATGAGATTGAGGGTTCAAGTTAGAATGGATTGAATGAACAAATATGAGTTCATTGGGAAATTTCGATAGAAAAAAATATTTTTCCTGTTGAAGAAGATGAGATTCATTGATATTGAAGTGCATACAGACTATGCGACGAAAATAATGTGAAAAACTTCGAATTTGATATGTTCAATCAATATTTCTTTGTGGTTTTCATTGGAAGAAAATTTCGAGTGATTTCATTAGAATATTTCTATTGTCTACTAATGGATATAAGGTTAATAATTATTCCAGTGTTTTATAATGGACTAGCAGGTAACCCGTGCTCCGCAAGGGTCTAATTATAAGATTGACAAATTGAGAACTTGATCTACTGAAATTTTGAATAGACCTATAACCATTCTCGGTAAATTGAGAATATATATATGCTAAAACTCTAGTTAATCAGTTGATTAGTTGAGACTCGATAATGCGTCATTCGTGAATTTCCTATCCTTTACATGGTTTAATCCAATTCTTTCCTTTATTATATTATAGATGAATATAACTAATTAACTAAATCCCACCAAAAACAGTCTCTGAAGACGAATTAACTTTTTGGAGTTGATAATAAATGTTTTAAGTTGTTCATAATCAACTCAAGTTAATAAACAGAATCGATTTTTCTAGTTATTTCCAACTCTTTCCTTCATTATATTATAGAGAAATATCACTCTATCTAATCAAAAACAGTATCTCAAAACAAATAAACTTTTTGGAGGTAATAATCGATGTTTCAAGTTTATGATAATCAACTCAAATTAGTAAACTAGAATCTACTTTTCAAGTTTTTAATAATCGTGTTCGTTTTTGTGATTGGCAGTGAGACCTATGGAGGATATCTCATCAAAAACATTATCTAAAGACGAATAAACTTTTTGGAGTTAATAACAAATGTTCTAAGTTGTTGATAATCACCTCAAGTTAATAATCATAATCGATTTTTGAGTTCTTTTCAATTCTTTCCTCCATAAATATTATAGATAAATATCACTTTATCTTATCAAAAACAGTGTCTAAAGACGAATAAACTTTTTGGAGTTAATAATCGATGTTTCGAGTTTATGATAATCAACTCGAATTAGTAAATTAGAATCTACTTTTCAAGTTTTTAGTAATCGTGTTCGTTTTTGTGATTGGCAGTGAGACCTCTGGAGGTTCGACTTCTTGGAGAGAACGAAGCCCTGAGTGCCGGGTCTCATCACGACATCTCCTGTCGAACTTCAGGGTCCCGACCCCCACCCCTTGTCACCTGGTGGAAAGGGGGGAAACGCATCACCACCAATATTCGTGAACTGTGAGTCTATTATATTATTTATTCATTCATAGACAATAGATACAGTTAAAAACAACAGGCATTCACACAAACAACTGCTTTCAACCTTAATAATCCAAAGAACATTTAAGGCCGGTTTCCGAGCTCGGGATTCAGCTAAGTTCTAGACTTCAAACAGCTGAAGTCAGAAAATAGGCTTTCCGAAACGAGCGTAGTCGCAGTTCACGCTTAATAGTATATTTCGCACCTAGAGCAGAAAATGAGATTTTTCCGGCTCGAAATCGGGTTTCAAGTCCGAGGCCGTAGGCCGAGGACTAGAGAAGATTGAGAGCCGGAAAAAAACATTTTGCCCGTGGTGCGAACGCTATTTTTCGCCACACACAAAAATAAAAAAAAAAATATATATATATATATATATATATGAGAATAGTTGTTTACTAAGCACTTCTTCACAAAAATAAACAATATATTATATATATATATATATATTATATATATATATATATATATATATAATATATATATATATATAATGTTTACTAAGCACGTCCGAAAGCAGAAGTGGAAGGTCATAGCTCTAGCAAATCTGAGGTAATCTGAATATCAGGAAATTGCCAAGTATTTTATTTTTATTCTGATTTGTCTAAATAACCTAAAAGATTATGTTCAATTATGTGGGAGGTTGAGTTTATACTTTTTTATTCTTTCAAATGACAATAAGATGTATTATTATAAATGTTTTAATTATTGAATAATGAACACAAATAATGAAAAGTTTTCTGATCAGCTGTTTTTTGATCACCTTTCTCAATTCCATGTTAGCGGCTGGAAAAGGTACTCGTTCCGGCCTAGGATGGAAAGAAACCTGTTCTGACGTCAGACGAGAGTCGTCTGTGCAGTGTGGCGAAAAAATTATTAATACAGAGTGACACAGAATAACGGAACTTTCAAAAACGCCATAAAACATTTGTGAAGGCAAAAATGATTTTATTCAAAATAATGTGAAGTTCAAGACTTGCCATTGAGAATTATTAATAACATCTATCACTTTTTTGCAATTACTTCTTCAAGATGGCTTCTTCCTGCACGAATACACTCTTGGAATCTGTGTTGAGATTCCTGATCGATTGCTGCAACATTTCAGCTGGAATATTGTTCATTTCATTTTGAATATTCTGTTATAATTCAATCACAGTTATTGGTCAAGTTGTGAGAACGTTTGATTTGAGGTAGCTCTAAACAGAAAATCGCAGGTGGACAGATCATGGGACCAGGAAACACAGATGTTGCTGCGATCAATGAGGAATCGTCAACACCGATTTCAAGAGTGTATTCGTGCAGGAGGAAGCCATCTTAAAGGAGTAATTGTCAAAAATGATAGATATTGATAATTCTTAAATGGCAAGTCATGAAGTTTACATTAGTATGAATATAGTATATTTCGCACCTAGAGCAGAAAATAAGATTTTCCCGGCTCGAAATCGGTTTTCAAGCCGAGGCCGTAGGCCAAGGACTAGAAAAGATGAGAGCCGAAAGACATTTTTGCCCGTGGTGTGTGAACAATATTTTTCGCCACACTACAGGTATTGCTGACAAAATAAATAAAGAATACTCGTTATCGTACCTTTCTCTTGATTTTAGTGGTAGAAGATTTGCAGTCAGGATTTCAGATTCTTTTACAATTTCACTTGGAATATCACGGACGTCGTCATCTTCAAGCATTTTTGAAAATTCGGAATACGCTAATCAACAATAAATAATTGAATAAAAATGGTTGCAAAGCGAATGCTGAATTAGTTTGATTCGAAATTCGAACTGAAATAATGGCGACTTCAGATGAAGAAAGTTGACACTCGCCCGATCTAGCGTTGACTTATTAACCACGGACTTCCATGAGCGGCAAGAAAGAGTACTCTTTCCGGCCTAGGCCGAAAAGAAATCTGTTTCTTACGTCAGACGAGAGTCGTCTGCAAACAAGGTCTTTCAGATCTACGTAGGAACTGGAAAACAGCTGCTTTTGTGCAGTGTGGCGAAAAAATTATTTTTGCCCTTTCCAGTAATGTTTTATGGCGTTTTAAAAGTTCTCTTTATTCTGTGTCACTCTGTACTCTCCATTCATTTCAAGATCGCTATTTGATTGTTTTCTTACAAGGTTTTAAAGGTATGAGACTATTATATCTATCATCACTTCACAAGCCGCCTCCTTGATCAAAATGATTCGATAATTATTCTGTCTGAGTAGAAACATGTCTAGTTTATTAATGTCTTGTGCCGGAATGACAGGCAGATTAAAGGCGTGATGACGGTGTTTGACTCGATGTCTGCAATCGATCAATCAGCCAAAAATGGATCCAGCCTGAATGATGCGATTAGCAGTGTTTGTTACTAGGACCAAAGCCTATATATTGTAATCTACATAAATAAAGTACTCAATCAATCAATCAATTCTCTCTCTCCTCTATCTTATCCTTTCCTTTTCCCTTTCTCTCTTGTCCTCTCTCTTCTTCTCTCTTCTCCTCCTCTCACTCTCTCTCTCTCTACTCTCTACCCTATTTCTTCCCTTCCTTCTACACTACCCCTTAAGTCCTTATGCCCACCCTATTTGTTGGCCCCCAAGGCACAGTAATTAACGGACTTCTATCCTACGCCTTTGTTTGATCGGTTGATCTGGTGTCTCTCTCACTCTCTTACACAAACTCTCTCTTCCAATCACACTCTTTCACACTCTCTCTCTTTCTCTCCTCTCAACGACCTTCAAGTGTACCTGGTCACTCATCTTCTCTCTCACACTCTCATTCTCACACTGTCTCTCGCACTCTCTCTCTGTCTATCTCTCTCTCTCACACACACACACTCACTCACTCTCTCTCCCTCTCACACTCATTCACTCTCTCTCTTACTCTCTCTCTTCTCAGCCTCTCCTCTCTCATTCTCGTGAAAGCTTTGACCTGTTTCAAGGTCCTACGTGTGTGTAGGATTGACTTGAGGTAGACATATTGGTGCAAGTTTTTTTTTGCGTTGTGAAAAGCTATTAAAATTGCGTGCCACCAAAGTATTTTTCATCAGTTTGTTGTGAGATCATTTACGTTGATTTATTTCAAAAGTTCTCCAGAATTCTGAGTTTGATGACTAAGGGCCAAGCCACACGAAGCGTTTTCTCAGGCGTTTTCATAAGAGTAATTACTAGCAGGTTAGAGAAGTTATCACGGATTAAAATAATTGTATTTTGATTTGAAGTGATTTGAAGGATTGAGACTTGATTGACTGTGAGTTGTAGTTCCCTGTAAGCCGGTTCTAAGGACGAGACCACATTGGGCGTTTCTAGACGAGTCGGCAGAGCAGCAAGCTCTCCGATTGGCTGATTGAGTTGACGTTCGGGAATCAGCTGATAATGAGCCAATCAGAGAGCTATCTGCCATGTCGACTCTTCGCCTGGATAAACGTTTCATGTGTCTTGGCCTAAGGAACGTGTCATTACAGGCGTATCAAAATAATAATTATCAAAGTAAAATCCCAATTGAATGCTGTAAATTATGAATCTCGTCTTCTACTAATAGAGTAGACACAAAATAATTGTTAAATCGCGTCGAAAACTGCTTTATCACTCTGCTAATTTGTTTGTGAAATGAAAAATATTTCCCTGTTCTCATTAATTTCTAAGCTATTGATAGATTGGGAAATTTTAAGGAAGATCAATAAAATTTTTAATGAAGCTTATTTATTTATCACGAAATGAAGCTTACTTATTGAACGAATCGCAGTTGAATGCTGTAAATCACCCCGAAGGCTACTGCAAATATTGTCAACAGGGTACCGTACACAGCTAGATGGAAATTCGATGAGCTCTACTTTACAAAAATTATTTGTCAGCCCGGGAATCGAACCCAGTACCCCCTAATTGCCGGTCAGGAATGCTTACACTTACATTAAACTGACAATCTATGGATAGCAGCGCTCATTTTATACAAAGTTATAGCGGCCAGCCTTACAGATGGAAATAAATTGAAAGACACAAAGTTATACAAAGTTATAGCGGCCAGCATTACAGATGGAAATAAATTGAAAGATGTATTTGTTCAAATGCTAATTGATGAATAAATAATATCGGGGCACCGAGCTTCGCTCGTTATTTTTATTTATTGATAAACAGAACACAATTCTATAAAATGATTGTGTTTATATTTTAAATCTGGCTATATGTCAGCTTATGAATTTCGGGGATGCGATATTTTGATTTTTCACGGAATCACTCGCTCACTTTTCACTATCAACAGACGGCGAAAGTCTCAGCTGTTTCAGTCAAGAATGAATTATCCTTTCAATGTCGTTTAGCGAGTTTTCCCAAGGATGAGACCTAGTGCAATCGAATTTTTATATCATGAACCTACTATGTTCCAAATTTCGTGAAAATCGTTAGAGCCGTTTTCGAGATCCGTTGAACATATAAATAACCAGATATAAAAATATAAACAGATATACAGACATTGCTCGCTTTATATAATAGGATTATTTTCAAACGGAAGTCTTCGGGGTGATTTACAGCATTTAATTGGGATTTTCGTTTAATGATAATTATTCATTAATCAGTGTTTGAATAATGCAACTTCCAATTTATTTCCTTAGGTATCTAAATAAGATACGTATTGAGTGGCAATGTAGACTACGTCCAGCCGTCTTTATACAAGTTTAAATAAATGTTTAGAAATGTACGTCTTTGTACGAATCCGGACGTACAATTTAATAAGCAAAAAGTCAAAGGCAAAGATGCAAAACGCAAAAAGTCGATTAAAGGCATTAAAAGGCATATCAAAATTAGTCACATATTGGCTAATATAATATACTAGCCGTCAGGCTCGCTTCGCTCGCCATATCCGTCTAGCCCGGGGGCTACGCCCCTGGACCCCCGACTGGGTCGTCCATGAATGAGATCAGCTGGCTCACT
>NW_024093280.1:0-13229 GCF_014356525.2 Nilaparvata lugens | reverse complement strand
CACATGATATTAAATATTAGCACAAAATACTAAATTTTAGCACAATGACATAAGTTCATGAGATTATGTTCTATGAGAATAACCCGTTAGATGCACTAACTTCATTTCAGTATTTCCTAGTGGAGAGGCGCGCTTAAGGCTGTGCAAAGGCTAAAAATGAACTTTCTACTCGTGATATTTTTCAAAGTTTTTCTATTTGTATATCAATCAAGCTATCAAAATGAAACAGTTTTCTCAGGGAAAATTTTCTTTCTGATCATTACTTTTTCAAATATGAGTGCCTTAAGATTAAATTTCCGGGACAGAACATTTCAAATTCGGTAAGAGATAAATCCATGAGAATTAGAGGATAGATTCTTCATGGTATTGTTGATCTAGTAAAACAAAATTTCTGTAAATATCAATTTTTAAAAAAGTTATTCAATTTACGAAAAATAACTGAACTAGTAGTTATTTTTGGTTATGTTTTCAAATTGAATAACTATCTAAGATAGTTTAAACAGTAAATAACAATAATAATACAATAAGATAGTTATTCAGGTTATTCGGTCAGCACATTAAGGCTGTGCAACAGGCTAGAAAAAACTTAATGGTGATATTTTTCTAACTTTTTCGATGTGTATACTATCAAGCTATCAAGATAAAAATGTTATCACAGACATGTTATAACAAATATTATGTTTCTACAACTGCGCATAAAAAAAATCATTTACATACACAATTCTCCTCGTAAACAGCTTATTTCTGAGGAGAATCTACTTTTTCGCTCGCTAACCATCTGCGCATGTGCAGTAGATTTTCTTTACGCTCGGTAATCATTCGCGCATGCGCAGAAGAGTTTCTTTACGCTCGCTGATCAGCTGATGGTAAGCAGCTCGCCAGGTCAGATCTTAACCTAAAAAG
This sequence comes from Nilaparvata lugens, assembly GCF_014356525.2. NCBI lineage: Eukaryota > Metazoa > Arthropoda > Insecta > Hemiptera > Delphacidae > Nilaparvata > Nilaparvata lugens. The sequence continues at coordinate 12,326 of NW_024093280.1, read as the reverse complement.
TCGGTAATTGTAACTCCGCCGATATAAGTAATTTATCAGGTTTGGGCAGTTGTGGAAAAAAATGTTGTATGTAACTCGCGCGTAATGCTTCTTTATCGCTCTTGCAAAATTATCACGCTCCGCTTTGTGTCACGTGATAACTGTTTTGCGCGAGCGATAAAGTCGCGCATTACGCTCTTAATACATAGCTTTTTTCGATTATTGCTTTTTGAGACAAGATCACTAGTTCAGTCACTATATACATTGGTGCATGCAATTTATATTATATTTCTGATTTTGCAACATATTATTTGGGTACATAAGAGAAGTCCAGACTAATTTCATCATGCAAAACTTCCTTGTGCTAGATACAGAGTGGCCCAAAAACCTCGTATTTTCGGCTCATTTTCCAGTTTTCAACTATTTCTGCCAAATATCGTAATCGGACAGAAAAATCTGCTCCTGCCTTTTTTTATATTATAACATTCTGAATAAAATGAGATCATTCGGAACTCTCTATCTCCAATGAGTACTGAGTTATGATTTTTCAAAAATGAGTAAAATGTGAAAAAAAATCAATTTTGAAGAATTTTAGTCTTTGATCAACCATATCTTTCGTTTGTTACCATTTAGGCCCCCCATCCACTTACAGTTCTAACTGCAGTCCCGGACTGACGTGAAAATTTTTCAACAGTCCACAGTCCACCGTTCACAGTTCTGACTGCAGTCAAGAACTGCAGTTCAAACTGTAAGTGGATGGGGTGCCTTAGATGTATAACTCAAAATCCCTCTGGGCGTATTTTTGTGCTGTACAATCTGAGATCAGGTAGAGCGCTCCATCTCATATAGATTTCCAGGTACACCTGACTACAATGCTCATTGTATTGTGAAAAAAACACCTAATTTTCAGCTTCAACTAGAAATATTTAAAATACAATTAGAAAATATGGAATCTGTACTCAGCAAGCTGGTTGATGAAAAACTGAGTTCGTTGGCTACAAAATCGAACTTAATAAGCGTAATACTGAGCTTCGAGGAGCTGAACTCAGAAAACAAAAAGATCAAAGATGAACTGTGATCGCTAATGGAAGTTGATTATAAACTGATAAAAAGAGTAAATAATTTAGAGGATCGGTCTAGACGAGATAACATGATTTTCAAGGGACTCAAGTACAGCAAAAATGATGCACGTATCGATGCTGTGATTAAGGATTTTTGTACAAAGGTTTTGAATAAAGGTGTGAATCGAGCATACATCCTATAGCCCAGTCAATAAAGGTTTTTTTGATCCGAAAATTAAATAAAAGCTGAATCTTTTACCATCGATAGAACCCTCCCAGAGGGTCATTCTCCCAGAAGTTCCAAGAAATCCCCTTGGAGCTTTCCCCCCTAGCCACCCTCAAAGTTGAAAAATGCAGGTAATCACGGAAAATCAGTTATCTCTGTAATAATTCATCGGAAACAGTTCTATTATATGCCATTAGATTCGTTACATTATGGACTACAATACTAGTTATATTCATTTTTCCAATAAAATTAACAGTTTTCTTGATAAAATAATATATATGTAAAAATTTAGGGGGTTTGCGATTTGATTTTTTTGTTTTCTTTAATTAACTTCAAAGCAAGTAGTTTTAAAGAAAAATGAGCCAATATATTTAATGTAGCCACTCTCATTGCAAATCCATTGGTGTATATTGTTATGTATTTGCGATTCGATTTGACGCCGTGGAAGTGGAAAAAGTCGACGCGGAACGGTGCGGCTGACTCTCTTAGCCATAGTAAACAGCAAACTGGAAATCAATTATCTCTGTAACCATTAATCGGAGAAAAATCTGTCATATGTCATTCGATTCGTTGAATTAAAGACTACAATATTAGTCGAATTCATTTCCTCAATAAATCGAACAGTCTCCTTGATAAAATAATATAAAATGTAAAAATTTAGGGGTTTTTCGATTTGATTTTTTTGTTTTCTCCGATTTACTTCGAAGCAAATAATTTTAAAGAACAATGTGACGAAAAACTATTGTAGCCACATTAATTGTATTTGCAATTCAAGTTGACGCTGTGGAAGGGGAAACAGCCGACTCGGCTGACTCCCTTCACCATAGTAAACAGAATAATACTGCTGGCTACATTGCATCTCATTTACACTATGGCGCTCGAAACAATTAATTTAGTCTATTGTTTTGACATGCGCTGTATATAGATTTTCACTTTCCAATACTCTAAAAAATATTACAATTTTCTTGATTCAACCATGCTCATGATAAAAATCAGGATTTCGTTGTTTGCTCACAGAATTTATTATATTAATTTGAAGTGTGCCTTCCCCATACGAGTCAGAGGTAACACAATTTGATGACTCTATTTTCAGATATTGATGTTTCTCAACGAAGTTTCATGATATATAATGTGTCCGACTCCTTCATCTTATCCTTATTTTGTGAAAAATGAAGATTCAAACTTTCTTTTCATAGCTTTTCTTGTGTTTTATATTGTTTCATCACTCTTTATAATTTTAACACTTGATAATGGAATGAATATCATCAGATCTCGTGAACAAAAAAAAAAAAATAAAAGGGTAAGCCTACCTGAGATACTATATGATAACACTGTACTCCTGATAAGTTGAAAATTTTCAAGCTGAAAGTTGATTAATTTGTTGCACATTCGGTTCAAATATTAACAAATGTTACCAAATTGTTAAAACTCAATTTGCATCATCTTTGATCTTTGAACTTAGTGCGTTGCCTGATCTTTGAACTTAGCGCGTTGCCAGTATAGCCAACGTTTGGCAGATTTAGTCTGCATTGTTTTCAATATTTGTATCTTTGTAATAATTTCAATATGTTGTCTAGTATTAGTTGATTAATTTCAATTTGTCCTTTTTCACTTGCTTTTGAATAATATTTGTGTTTTGTATCTTTATTCTTGCATTTCTCACTTGCGTAAACCATTGTAGGTAGGTTTTGCTCCACTCGGTTTGCCGTTGCACTCTGTGTGCTGCTTCTTTGTTTTCAACTCGATTCCGGAATGTGGAATTTGGCCAGCTCTTGTTTCAATTGTCGAATTTGATTTAATTCCAGCTGAATATTCAGTACTTTCATGTTTCATTGGCATATTTGCGATAAATATTGGCCTAATTCAATCAAACAACTTGTATGTCTTCACGGATTGTGTTTAAATCTCAAACTTCTGGTAGGTGTAACCTCACTTCAATTTGAACACGCTTTTCTGAACTCAATTTTTAGAATTTAGTTTAAAGCTCTTTCCAATTTAACATTGTTCATCTATTTCAATCTTTTTTAAAAGATGTCAATTTAGAATTTTGATTCTATTGCATTTCTGCAAAATTCCAAGATCATCAAGATTGCTTGATGTTTCTACAAATCTTTTCATATTCTTGTTTTGAAACTCGTTGTACTCTGATCTCTGTGTAGTTCAGAGCGCTGTTGCTACAGTCAACATATTTTCTTACCGTAGGGTATTTTCTTTTCCTCTGTCCACAGTTTGGATTTTGAGAAACTCAATCAATCTCTCTCTACATCTCTCGAATCAATCTGCTACCGAATCTGTTCTACAATTCTACCTACGATCGAATCTACCGATAAAGGTCTGCAGTCTCTATTGACAGTCGAAATTGCATCCACTTGGGGTTCCATATACCCTCCCACTCACTTGGTCGACTGTGCAATTTAGCATTCCACTTTGGGGTTACGTATACCCTTCCACTCTCTGGCCGGTATGGTGATGATGATTTCCATTGCCGGAGCATTTCTTACAAATGCCTACAATCTTCGACAGCTTTCGACATCCTCAAGACATTCAGGTTGAGTAATTGTATATTCATCATAAATTTGTAATATCATCCATTCTATTCATTCATCTGTCTATTCTCATTCATTATCATTCATACTGCTATTGTTCATTTACTTATATAGATTTATCTTACTTATGAGCTGTGCCTACAAAGGCAATCCAAGAGTTTGTCATTTCAGGACATTGAATAATATTCAAAATTTTGAATACAAAATAATTTTATTTTTTGAATTTGTTTTTTTTTTTCACATTTTTAAAAGTCTTTACAATTAGCATCACATTCAACTTATGTATTTTGAAACTTACATCACAATTAATCAACAATAAAAATAACAATTATTCACTATTTGATTTTGCAATTATTCGCATTACCTATTGTTTTGGTAGGACGAGTTGTATTCAGGACTCAGCCTACCTGGTCCTCTATTAATTTTGCTACCAGAAAAGTTATTTTGATAGATATTGGGAGTATATTTATCATTATAAGTTTGGCCGTCTCCGGTCCGGATACTTCATATTGACATATGCTTAGAAAATACATTTATTCTTATTCATTATTTTACATCAATTGTGTAATGATTATTGTCTTATACTTTTATTCATAGTGTTCATTTCTGTATGTTCAAGGGTAATATTTGTATGGAGTTGCTCATACTGATACATTCAACCAAGCACTTATGTCATTATCCCCAACAATTGGATACAACACCAGTAGCCATCCAGTGTAAGAGGAGGTCGAACATTTTCAATTGAGGTATCATTTCAATTTTCAATATGCCTCCTAAAGGCAAACGAAACAGCCTTCTCACTGTGAGAAGTGGCATCATTAAAAATCTATCTTGGCTTTATACTGAATATTTCAATTTTAAAATCAATGATGAAAATGATTTTCAAAAACTACTAGCAGTCAAAACTAAATTGCTCAACTTTGAGCAGCGTTATGAAGAGATAAGCCTGGAATTGATTCAGATGACATTGATGACAATGAACATGAAATTGTCACAGAAAAATTTTTAATGTTAATTGCTAATGTAAATACAATTTTGAAAAATTATGATTCACAGCAGCAAGTTGCTACATTTCAAGCACCGGCAATGGGACATCAGCATCACCATCAATCGCCATCTGCTTCAGTGACTGCTAATAATGTCAATTCTCTGCCTTTGCAACCCACTATGCCTATTTATCAAGGTCTACAATTACCAATGGTACCGTTACCAGAATTTTCAGGTTCCTTTGATTCATGGCTTGAATTCAGTGATACCTTTTCAATATGGTTATTGAAAACCAAACTTTGGCTCCAGCTACAAAGCTGTATTATTTGCGCAAAGCTCTCAGTGGTGAAGCCCTTGCACGCATTCAGAATATTCCTCCAGGGAATGGAAACTTTGAGCTTGCATGGAATCTGCTTACACAGAGGTACAATAACCCCAGATTAATTGCAAGTACCCACATTCAAGGTATCGAATCACCCCCAGCACTCAAGAAAAATTGTTCAAATCTCTTAGAGCTTTCATTGATCACTGTAAATGTCACATAATGCTTTAGAAGCGCTCAAATTGGATGTTCAAATTAAAGATTTACTTTACATGCAAAAAATCACTTCTCAACTTGACTCTAATATCTTGCGCGAATGGGAAAAATGCATTGAAATAAATGAAATCCCTACTATGGATAAACTGTGGGAATTTCTTGAAAATCAATGTAAGGTAATGGATGCTATTTCATCTCATAGCCCCTCAAATCCACCAACTAATCAAAAGGTTTTTACTCAAGCTACTTCAAATGCACCCATATTAGGCAAAATACTCGTCCTTTTGCTCAAAATAATACTCTGAATAGTTTTCAGCCATCAGTATCCTGTCAATTTTGCAATGATCGATCTCATGGGATTTTCAAATGTGTCATTTTTCAAAGATTCCCATCAATCAACGTTATGATGCAATCAAAAGGAAAGGGTTGTGTTTCAATTGCCTTAATCCTTACACTGACAATCACAACTGCTCTTCAAAGAGATGCCAAAAATGTGATAAGCGACATCACACTGTTCTACATGATTCCTTTACTAGCAATTCAGGAGGTAAGAATGTTGTTTCTAATGTGATTCAGTCTCAGAATGAGTGCACCGTTTCTAGTGCCCATTCATCTTCAGCATCAAATTCAGTTAGCTCACAATCTGATAATTCAGAAAAACAGTTGTTTCACATGCTGCTTCATCCATCATTTCTAATAATAAGTCATCAGTTCAAGTATTACCTACCGCAGAGGTTCTGGTTGTTAGTTCAAATGGTGAATTAATTGCATGTAATGCTTTAATGGACACAGGAAGTGATTGTTCACTCATCACTCAAGAGTTGGCTGATAGATTAGCTCTTCCTTCTCGTCATGTAACTAATCTGATTAATGGAGTGTCCAGTATGCAAGCCAAATCTACAGTTGTTCACTCAGTATTAATAAAATCATCTGATCATACTTGGTCAATGCAACAAGAATGAATGTTGTTGAGAAATTTGCCTCATGTATTCCTCGTGTCACAATTGATCTTAACTATTACAAGATTCCAAGCAATATTCAACTTGCAGATCCAATTTTCATAAATCTAAGAAAATTGATATCCTATTGGGTATTGACGTTTATGCCGCAATCATGACTGGCAATCAAATTATTGTGTCACCTGATGTTCCAATCCTACAAAATACAAAACTTGGCTGGATTGTTTTTGGCTCTTGTCAATTACCTAAATCAGTGTCACTCAAAAAATCATCTAATCAATTTGTTACCAATTTTGTCTCCACAGCTGAAGTCTCCAATCAGTTGAAACCTTTTGGAAGCTGGAAGAAGTCTCTTCAGTTATTCCTGTCTCTCCTGAGTGTGCTAGGGTTGAAGCACACTACAAAGAAAATACCATCAGGCATGGAGATGGTCGTTTCCAAGTGTCCTTACCTCGCAAGGATTCATTTGCCACCCTTGGTCATTCAAGGACTCAAGCTATGAAACGTTTCCATTCATTGGAAAAAAGATTTCTTAAAGAACCTGAGCTCAAACCTCAATATGTTGAATTTATGCAGGAATATGAAGATTAGGTCACATGCACCCTGTACCGCCACCAGCCCCTGAGGAACAAGTCTCTTCTCATGTAGCTATTCTAGCTCCCAATACAGTTCTTGTAAATACTGCAGTTGTTTCACCTTTATCATTATTCTGAACGTGTTTCCAATAGTTTTAAAATTATTCATGTCACTGCTTATGTTCTGCGTTTTTTGCATAACATTCGTCAGAAAGTTGCTGATCGCCGTACTGACGCCCTTTCAGTTGATGAAATTGAAGATGCTGAAATCATCTATTGAAGGCCATTCAAGCTGAAGCATTCCACAAGGAGTTGGAATTTTACGTGCAAATGATGAGTGAATGCCTCCAGTAAGTTTCATTTCTGTCTTTGTTCATTCACTCTGATGGCCTCATAAGAGTAGGAGGACGTTTAGCTAATGCTAATATTGATTTTGATTTCAAGCATCAGATATTGCTTCCTGCCAATCACAAATTCACCAAGGCACTGATTTTTTATCATCATAACAAATTGTGTCATGCTGGTGTGCAAGCAACCATGGCTGCAATCAGACAACGGTTCTGGATACCATCAACAAGGCGTACTGTTAAGAATGTTCTGCGAAAGTGTATCAAGTGTTTTCGTTTCACTCATACTCAAGCTGCACAATTGATGGGTCAATTGCCCTCTGTGCGTGTAAATATTGATTTTCCATTCATGAATGTTGGTCTAGACTATGCTGGACCTTTTAGTCTCCGTATTGGTGGTCCAAAGTCACGGACATTTGGTAAAGCCTATTTTGCATTTTTCATTTGCATGATAACTCGTGCTGTACATATAGAAGTAGTATCAGAGCTGTCCACTTCAGTCTTTCTGGCTGCTCTCACCCGTTTCATCTCAAGACGAGGTATTCAAGGAATATATATTCAGACAATGCTACCACTTTTGGGTGCAAATAATGATCTCAAAGAGTTAGGTGACTTCCTCAACTTGCCTAGCAATCAACAAATACTTCAAAATTCAGCTGCATCTTTGCACATTTAATGGAATTTCATTCCCCGAGAGCTCTCATCATGGTGGTCTGTGGGAGAGAGGAATAAGAAATTTCAAGAGTATATATAAAATTATTGCTTTCAAACATATTTGGAATTTTGAAGAAATGTGTACTCTTTCTGCACAAGTTGAAGCTATTTTGAATTCTTTACCTATTGTTCCATTGTCTGAGGATCCCTTGATCTTCAATTTTTGTCACCTGGGCATTTTCTCATTGCGCGCCCACTCAATGCTTTGCTTCTCATAAGCAGAAATTCAAACATGTGAATTTTCTTGCACGTTGGAATAGACTTGCTGAAGTCACAAAGGAATTTTGGCAACAATGGTCTGAAGAATATTTAGTTACTCTTCAGAAAAGACATAAATGGTCTTTTTCATCACCCAATCTTCAAGTTGGCACTCTTGTGCTATTGAAGGATCCTGGGACACCACCAACACTCTGGAAGCTTGGACGTATTACAGAGGTTTTCCCTGGCTCCGATGACAAGGTTAGAGTCATCCAGGTTCTAACTGACTCTGGTGTTTTCAAACGTTCTATTGCTAGTGTTGCACCTTTGCCATTAGATGATAGCGAATGATGCAAATCTCTTTAACAATTTTTTTCTTTCTTCTTTGTTTTACAATTCTTCTAATTGCAAAACGGGGCCAGTCTATATTAAAACTCAATTTGCATCATCTTTGATCTTTGAACTTAGTGCGTTGCCTGATCTTTGACTTAGCGCGTTGCCAGTATAGCCAACGTTTGGCAGATTTAGTCTGCATTGTTCTCAATATTGTATCTTTGTAATAATTTCAATTTGTTGTCTAGTATTAGTTGATTAATTTCAAATTTGTCCTTTTTCACTTGCTTTTGAATAATATTTGTGTTTTGGATCTTTATTCTTGCATTTCTCACTTGCGTAAACCATTGTAGGTAGGTTTTGCTCCACTCGGTTTGCCGTTGCACTCTGTGTGCTGTTTCTTTGTTTTAAACTCAAATCCGGAATGTGGAATTTGGCCAGCTCTTGTTTCAATTGTCGAATTTGATTTAATTCCAGCTGAATATTCAGTACTTTCATGTTTCATTGGCATATTTGCGATAAATATTGACCTAATTCAATCAAGTTCAAGTGTTGTATTCAGGACTCAGCCTACCTGGTCCTCTATTAATTTTGCTACCAGAAAAGTTATTTTGATAGATATTAGGAGTATATTTATCACAAATATTACCAATATTATTACATATAGTGAGAACGAATTACTCTGAAGCTTTCTATTCTCACTGAACATGAAGAGGCAATACCAACCCAGAATCGCAGTTCCGTTCAAATCATTATAATCAGAGCTTTCAAATTGATGCTATGTAACTATGGATGTTATCCCCATCTCACAATTTCCCTATTTATCCTTATTCTGATTCAGAATAAAGTAGTTGATCTCTATAATCACAAAAATCAATGTACAGTACCTATAATAAATAGTAGACTTAAAAAAAATCTAGTAATAATGCAACTTTTTCTAGGTACGAATTTCAAGGCTCATAAAATGACTTTTTCTCAATCACAGGCAGACATTCCAATTATCATCATAATAGTAATTTAATGAAAATTGTTTGTATTGTACATTGTTCGACGTAAGATAAACTACATCTTTAAGGTAATCAACGTATTTAGGATTATCATGTTTTATGAATGAAAGCGAGACTGTGATAGAAGATTAGTCAAACTGACTTTAAACATTATATGCAATGCATATTCCTGATCAACTATCTCACAAATGATAGTATCAAGCCGAAAAGAATTGAGCAACTGAATTTCAAAGTTACTATCCACTGTTCAAATCGCACTGTGATTTCCTTTTACTTCCAAATGGATTGAATTGCCTCACTCTACAAAGTAACAATTATTGTAAAAAAACCAGTGGAATGTGAACGTCATCCAAATAGCATTTGAATTTCAATTTTCAGATCATGAAATTCATAAGAAACTAATTCTTGTGAGAATAGTGATGAATTGCAAACAGTGCAAGTAACATTGATACAAAGTGATACAATGAAAATCAACATCGATTAATTTAATATACTGGACTTATCAAATTGATATTACCGTTAATTTATATTATTTATAAAGCTTATAAAATGTGAAATAACATTTTACATTTTCTCTACTGTAGCAAAACATCGATAGAAAATAAAGAAGAGCCCATTATAAGCACAATATACTGACTTGTGTACTAGAATTCACTTGAACTAACTCATCACTTCAACCCTTCAATGATCACAATGAACTAGAATGGTATAAAAACCATGAAATTGATAATCAGGTACATTTTTCAAAAATAGCTTCACCCAACTAAATCTGTGAATGCTAAGTCATAAGAAATCATGTTCAATAGATTTGAATGCTTCAAATAGAAAATGATCTATTCTTTTGGTGCCCTAATCAAAATCAATTTCAATCAACATTAATCGACATAAAGAAAAGCTTCTGCCAACCTTGTGTAATGAATGACAAGATGCGAGTGGAGGTGAAAAATCGATCTGTTGACAAAAATAATAGAAGATGATGAATCATCTTCCAATTAATCTTATACGGTAGGGTACTTTGTGGTTGAATGTGAAAAACTTTCATGATTTTCCTACCTTTTATGCATACTCTTCCTTAATTTGTATGTTTGCATGGCTTTCATCTTTAGAATCTACTGAATTTTCATATTGGACTGTCTAAATAATGTAGATTCAACTAGTGAGAACGGAAGATAAGCTACTTACAGAGAGAATCATAGAAGGTTTCAACTCAACAAGCCCAATGTATAAATTTTTATACTATGCCTCAGCCGTCATATATATATTTGGCTCAACTGAAGGTATATTATCAACCTGGCTTGGAGAATATTAACTGTAGAAAACAGCAAACACTGCACGCTATGATTTTCAGGAAATTGCCACTGTTAACACTATTATAATCTATGATTATCTCAGTTTTTGATATTCATAACTTATGATAAATTTTAGCATGGAATTATGATCATACACACATATTTTAAATATGTTATTACATTATGTAATAGTATGCATATTTTATCGGTTGCAAACAATATCTTTGTCTGTCATAGAATGCATGATTTAGCACATATATAACAACAAAATGATCTTAGAGATTTAGAGAATTAAAATGTGAATATTAGTTCATCGCATGTCAAAACAATAGAAAAAATTGATTGTTTCGAGCGCCATAGTGTGAATAAGATGCAACTTGGAAAGCAGTAGGCCTACTACTGTATTTTTACTGTTTACTATGGTGAAGAGAGTCAGCTACGCCGTACCGAGTCGACTGTTACCCTTCCACAGCGTCAACTTGAATTGCAAATACATAACAATACACATCAATGGATTTGCAATGAATGTGGCTACAATAATTTTTCGTCACATTGTTCTTTAAAATTATTTGCTTCGAAGTAAATCGGAGAAAACAAAAAAATCAAATCGAAAAACCCCTAAATTTTTACATTACATTATTTTATCAAGGAAACTGTTCAATTTATTGAGGAAATGAATCCGACTAATATTGTGGTCCTTGATTTAACAAATCGAATGAATATGATAGATTTTTTTCCGATCAATGGTTACAGAGATAATTGATTTCCAGTTTGCTGTTTACTATGGCTAAGAGAGTCAGCCGCACCATTCCGCATCGATTGTTTCCCTTTCCACTGCGTCAAATCGAATCGCAAATACATAACAATATACATCAATGGATTTAAAATGACAGTGGCTACATTAATTATTTGGCTCATTTTTCTTTAAAACTACTTGTTTCGAAGTTGATCGAGGAAAACAAAAAAATCAAATCATAAACCCCTTAAAGTTTTACATATATATCATTTTATCAAGAAAACTGTTAATTTTATCGAAAAATGAATATAACTAATATTGTATCCATAGTGTAACAATCGAATGACATAAATAGAACTGTTTCCAATGGATGGTTACAGAGATAATCGATTTCCCGTGTTCACCTGCTTTTCATGTTTTAGGGGCTGGGGCGGAAGCTCCAAGGGGATTTCTTGGGACTTTTGGGAAATGACCCTCTGGGAGGTTCTATCGATGGTGGGAAATTCAGCTTTTATTTAATTTTCGGATCGAAACTGCTTTTTTGGACCTTCATTGACTGGCTACTAGGTGCTAAGAAGGATGGTGCTACAATAGCAAACATACCGTGGACAGGGACTTGACTGCATCTTAAAAGACATATAGGCTGAAAGGTTAGGATTTGTCGTTCATAGGACTATAGTATCGAAACTCGCCGTACACGTGCAATACTCTTCGAATGCAAAAAAGAACTGTCCCGATCAGTAGAAGGAATAAAGGTGAATGTCAACGTGGATAGACTTTTCATAGACGGACAAGTGTTCACTTATTCGGACGAGGACGGATGAAGGCAGG
>NW_024093278.1:0-13257 GCF_014356525.2 Nilaparvata lugens | reverse complement strand
TCATAACTAATTTAGAAGAATTTGCAGTCGAACAAATAACTTGATCTTCAATGATCTCAATTTCTTTAAGTTTATTACTGCTAATTATTTCCTGAAGTGTGGAGGTTTTATTATTGAAAACGCTGAACCAGAGTCAACTAGACATTGGAATGTAGTTTCACCATTATTGAAATTCGCTGGTACAAAGGGAAGAGCTTTGTTAGAATAAATCATCCCACACTTTATTTTCAGATTTTCTTTGCAAATTTTGAATGAAACGTTTCTTAGAATTAGAAATTTTATTTTTCAATGATTTCAATTTGCTTGTTTTTCTACTTTATTTACTTTTGACACTAAGTTTTTTTTTGTTGATGAGGCTAGTTGGAGTTTAAATTCTTAGTGCAATTTCTTGCAATGTGATTGGGTCCATTGCATTTATAGCATACAAATCCCTGCCTGTCCTCTGTTGGGATAGTTATTTATGGGTCTCTTTTCAAATTGAGGTGTATGTTATTATCCCTATTAGTCCTATAGAAAGCATCTCTTCGATGTCTGCAAAATGTAAATTTTGTGCCTGGATACAGATTTCATCTAATTGGGCTAGAGTTGTAGGTTTGTTCATGAAAATTAACCTTGACCTTTCGTGAGGACTCAGACCACTTAATATTGTAGATACGACTTCAGCTTCTGATTTTTCCAATCTCAATAGCAAAGCACTCTTTTATCGACACCACGTAAGCTGATATAGGCTCAACCGGCGCTTGCAGTCGATAAAATCGATCTTTGACTATTGTTGACATAAGTCTCTGTGGTACAAATAGTTCAGAACCTCCTGGTGGAATTTATCAAAAGAGTGACTTGAATTGATCGCCATAGTGATTTTATCGCATAGAGGCCCAACTGTGAATGGCACTAATAGTTTTAGCATCTGGCCGTCATCTATTTGAGAAAATGACTGAATTTTTAGTGCAATAGTTAGAAATGATAACAAATCATGAATGTTCAGACCATCGGTAGGTTTCAAATTTTTAGTCAAAGATTCAATGGGGTTATGTATTTTTTGATACATTGAATGTTGTACCTGATTTTGATTTGACTCAAAATTATATTATTGTCAGGGCCTGCAGCTGCATTCACCTCTCCAGTTGGCGAATTTATTATGTTCACAGAAGGTATATTCAATAGTTTACTTGTACCTGGTTGATTTGAAACTACAACATTTGATGTACTGGGAAATGAGAATGCACTAGGCGATTTCATATTAGCTGGAGAAGGAGGCCTACTCTTAACTTGTTTACTTTGCAAATCTACAGTACGAGCAATGATAGAAGGCAACATATTTATCATTTCATACAACAAGGTCAATGATTTTCCTTGTTTATCTGGTGTTATTGTTGGAAAGGCTTTCAAAGATTGTTCAATCACTGAAATGAAATGAAGAATCTTCGATTCTAATTTCACAATTTCTTTTCTAGTCAGTTCCGACATGGATTCAAGTTCTTCCAATAAATATAGAATTCGAGAGCTAATTCTTTTATTGTGCTATGAGATCTTAACGTTCATAGGACACTTGTCTACGTTCAGTGAGGTCAGCGATTTTGTCTAAACAAAGTTCTCAGACAATCAACTGTCTGACTTTGCATTTCCGATCTATCTAAACCTAGGATTTCCAATTCGAACAGAAGTTCATCTTTTACTAATACATCTGGGTTAATTTTATGAAAAAAAAATGAATTAATTACACGGTTACTTGTGAATGCCGTTTTCACTATCTCCAGTGTAACCGCCATGTTATCCTATTATAATCAAATCTACTAATTATTAATACTTATTACTTCTACACAATTGAAAAGCTTGATAAATCAATATCACTAAAATTTTTCCTTTAGATAAATAAATGGAACCTGATAGTCTGGAAACCGCTACTCATTAAATCACTTAAAAATTTCATTAATTTAATAATATTCCATCAGAATTCAATTTTCCCATTTCAATTTAAATTTCCAATTCCAACAAAAATAGGACCAGAAAATTCACTAATTACCACGTTCTGCTACCAATTTTATAGTGTCTTTTGAGAACCTAAATTCTCAGACAACTATAATTAGTGGAAATCATGCTAGACCCCGATAGTGGAGGGGTCAGTGAAATTTCTAGTACTATTCTAGTGGTGAGGAATTCGAAATAAAAATTTTGACGATTAATTGCCTCTATATTAAATATTTAAATTCAAACAACACTTACAATAAATACTTTCTTCAATTAAAGATTATCTTTGTCTTTAAGAGAAATTTAATTACTTTTACGTCTTTAAGAGACCAAAATTTAAGGGACACATTGAATTCTGGTGGGGAAAGATCAAGTACTCATCTTGTAGTTGTCGTCGCGATGTCCGGAGTCCCTGGCGGAGATGGATGAAGGGTGAAGATGATTAGTCGTCCTCCAGGAATGTTCAGGCGTCGCGGCGACAGATCCAAAAGGGAGTTAGTCTTGTTCTCTCCTCATCAGCGTTCAATGACGTACGATTCCATCCATGGTTGGAAGAAGTCGCCGGCCCTTTTACAATGGAAATTCTCAGCCCGATACAGAAACCTGATGACAAATTACAACAGAATTAGAAACATAATAATTACCAATATCTAATAGGATTGTATTCAATGATGATCTAGGTAGATCATCAAATAAATACAATTCACCGCTTCTATGAGGAAATAAATAATATTATTAACATACATAAATTGAACACTTATAAATCATATTCAATGACAATAATGAAAATACTCACCAAAATGGGTATTGAAGATGCGTAGTATAGAGGGAATCAATCGTCAATTATCTCAACTATCCCATAGCTATAAGGGGGACTTTACTTCTAAATATTACTCTTACATTAAATGTCCGATTTACTTGGACAATCAATTATTAAATTCTCCTGGAGAGAATGAGAATGTACCCCCAAACGAAAACATATTACTGGAAATTGTAAGAAATCTCAAGAAACAGTTAACACTCTGACAGCTGGGATTAGAATGATTGCTCTCCTAGTTTTCAGAGGCTTCCAGACTGGTCAGTTTTACCATCACACTTTGAAATATTTACCCGATCGCCGGTGAATTTCTCTTTGCCCACTCTCTTTCTCCTCAGTAAGCAAGGAAGGTGATACGTTCAAGCAAGAAGGAAACTAGGCGAGAAAAGTTATTTCCCTTTTGCAAGTTTAGAACTATGGGATTGATTCAGCATACTTCTGGCGTCTAGATCGTCGTGAGAACAGATAATTCCAAGTGGGATCGTGGGAACCAAGGACTTTAATAAGATTCTGATCGTAATTATAACGATTTTAGAAATGCTGGCTAAGTTGCCAATGAACAAGAATAAATTTACTATCTTCATGGGAACTGAAAACTACTAACTTAAGATAGAATAAATTCCATTTAATAACTCAAAATTTTGGTACACTTATTGTTATACTATCGCCGCGGAAATCAACTAGTTTACCATTCTGATCAACTACTTGAATTACAATAGATTGAATTCTGTGCGTGTTTAATGGAAAGTAAATAATTGGCGATGGTGATTCATTTATTAGAAAACCAGGTGCAACCTTTGGTAGGAATTCGAAAATTGTATAAACCTCTTGCCCATTTCGATAACTGCCGCATGCAATATTACAAGTAACCTGGAACGATGTTATATTTGTAATGGATACTAAACGTTTAGAATAATGCCATTTATTTGCTGCAAGAATTTCTCTATCAAAACCGAGTATATCGGCTAGTGATGTGTTCATTGTTAAATCAACATCTTTATCCGCTTTCAATTCACATAGCATTGTCGTATTATTTCCTTGTATAATTAGATTTGAACTATCAACGTTCAATTTTCTCTTTATTTCATTTATTATACGATCAATTTCGTAGGAGCCTGTATCCAAATCAATCAAGCTATCACCATACTTAAAAGATGAGTTGACATTTTTAATTATATTCGGTACACTATTGTATGTCCATAAATTAATCAATCCAATTCCATATTGATAGCATGCGTCTAGCTCTAGTACAGTGGGAAGTACTTCAATTAGACAACTGCTGCTGCTACGGTCTTTAGATGATAATGTTATTACAACCATTGCGTACTACTACTACTGTTTTACCACCACCTTCTTTCATACACATCTACAAGTGAACTGTCTGCTATAACGCATCTGCAAGAAATAAAAGACAAAAATGACCGCATACATTACTATTTAGTGTTTGTAATTGATCATAATTGAAATAAATTTCAACATTTGGTTGTTGTTTGAAATAGTTTATCAATTGTATGGGCGGCTGTAAATTACCAATTGGATCAAAATAATATACTTTTTGTGCATGTTTTTTGTAAGCCACCCAGTGTGTTCCACTGTTCATGATCGAGTCTAAATTTATGATCGATTTTTCATTTAAATTAATTCTTTTTGGCAATGTATCAATCATATAAATACCACGCAATTTAATATCTAAAATATCAGCCCAATCTTGTAGATCATAATTTGACAGTGGTCCTTGTATATTAATCTTCATTTCCTCACTTTCTTTGGCGCTCTCCTCCTCGTCCTCTTCTTCTTTGTTGTCCTTCTTCTTTGTGAAGGTGTTTCAATGATTCTACCGCCTTTATACAAGGGTGCATATGGTCTTAAATAAAAACCTTGACCAGCTATGTGCTTACTTAAATGTTTAATTGCTTTTTGTCGTAAATGTGCACTTCTTTGTTCTTGTAGTGATGAATTATTTTTCCAACCTTCTCTTCTATTATTCCGCCGCCGCCTCCGTTGTACTCTACCCCCGCCAAAGGCAGCTTTAGCTTTGATCAAATTTGTAACTAAGTATGTGGCTGCTTTTTCAGTTAAAACCTGTGTTTGGATTTTTAAAAACAGACCATGCTTTATCAGCCAAAACGACGATCGGCCACATTTCGCGACGAATTATCACTATTCTGCGCATATGCTATATCATGCTCTTTACATGCTTCATCCAGACTATTTATTCCTTTGTCCCCCCTCCTTAATCTTTTATCTAATTTGGTGCCGGGTCCGCAAAAGTGGTAGGAGGGTATATGCAACTCCAGGGGTAATGTATCGACAATTTTATTAAGGGCGGTTGATGCAAATCCGCTAAGTTTCGATAAAATACCAGTACCAATTTTACGTCGCACTCGTCGACGACGACAAGTCTTTTTTGCTACCATCCTTTCAATAGCAATGTTGAAACCTGACTAAATAGAAATTAGTTAATCCCCTTAAGACCTGCTGTCGGCTCCGGCTCACTATCAAAAATATTACAAAGTTGTAATGTTGTTATTAGTAGAAAATTCGAAATACTATCACCAGACGATGGGTTTATGTTTATACAACTGTTCAATGCTGTATAATTGTTAAAAAAATTACAAATAACTTACGTTGATCATTCATATAAGCATACCATTTGTCTAGTCCATCATCAAATAATTTCGATGTTTTATAATTCATTTGAGATTGAACACATAGTTTTATATAAGATAATATATGTGCTTTATTATAAGCTTTTACGCTTAAATTGGCAGTACTGCTGCTGCTGTCTTTTACAGTTTGGTTTAATGATGAAAAATTTAACACATTTTCAACTCTAATATTGTGCAATGTACAAGTACTCAGAGTATAGTATAAGAGTAATATCATACTAATTGTGTATATTATGAATGTAACAAAAACTATGATTATTTTCATTTCTTGTCCTATTGACTTGACTCCCATCGTGTCTGCTGGCAAACTAAGTTTGCAGTGACATGCAACTGAACGCATTCATGTATGACGCATGTGTGCAGCTATGCATGACCATGAGTCATTAACCTTTGACTATAAATAGTCATGCAGAACAATGTTTGTACATCAGTTGTGCACAGTTGTTGATCACACACACACAAGGTAAGTTAAATGAAGTGCAATAATCAACATATATATATAATTTATTATATTTGAACAAGAAGAAAAAGAAACCTAATCCTTTAATTCAAATTGCCACAATTTAAAAAAAAAAATTTAAAATTTTAAATATTATTAATTTAAAAATGTTCCTCTGATCAGCTGAATCTACGGCCGCTGTCGCGACTGTCGATTCAGCCTTATATCAGAGGAACGACCTTCATTATGTACAACTTGCATTATTAAATTGTGGCAACCTGAATTAAATGACTGTACATTCGCACGCGTAATCTTAGCAGTAAATCTATGCGGCATGAATGTTTCAATTTCGGCATCTTCGTTGCCTCGACGCCCTACATTTGCTACCCTAATGATAACAGCATCCTTGTTGTAGGAGCGCACAACACGCGCACCTAAAACAGGATACTGAAATGCATCGGATAAATGTTTTAACACAATTGTACGATGTCGGGATGGATCTGAAAATCTTATCAGGCCATCGAAATCGAATTCATGACGCATAGAGTTAGATCCTAAGATTGCGCGTGGATGACTATAAGGATGAGCGGTGGAGGCAGCGGCGGCGGGGGGACAACCTTGTTGGTGTGATGTGAAGGCGGGGGGGATTCTTGTTGTGGTGGCGGGGGGTATCCGGACTTGTGATGTGACGGTGAAGGCGGGGGAGATTCTTGTTGTGGGGGCGGGGGGTATCCGGACTTGTTGGTGTGATGTGATGGTGAAGGCGGGGGGGATCGCAGCAGCTCGGGTGGCGGGTGGCGGCGACGTGTATATTACAAGCTGCTGGCAATGCGGCGATGAAGGGGGAGGGAGATCGGGGCTGGAAACCTGTTGCTGACGTCGATCGTTTGATGAAGTGGTTGCCAGAGGTTTTGCTCCTTGAGTTGCTTTTCAGCTCTGGTCAACAGTTCCATTAATGATTTTTTCTTCATCAACAGGTCGATGTCGGCAGGTGCAGCGTCGCTTCTCAATAGTTCAGCCTCCAGCATAGCCATTGCCCCGTCCTCGGACCACAACTCGTTAGTGTAAATGTCCTGTAGAAAAAATCAAGCAAAAATATATTTTTTTTTTTTTTTTTCAGTTGGTGATTGAAAATGTTGCCGCGAGCAAGAAAGCGTTGCATTCATTGTTCCAACAACAGTGACATCATCAACAGTGACAACAACGATAGTGATGAGAAGAAAGCGGTAAATTACTTTAAAGAAATCGATAGGCTTGACTCATTTTTTAAAGGTAATAAAACTATTTGGCCGCATCAATATCCAAAACCGAATCATTTAGCAGAGGCCGGCTTCTACTTTTTAAAAGTTTTCGATAGAACAAAATGTGTTTTTTGCAATGTAGTTTTGGAAAATTGGGAAGTGAGTGATTATGCTATTTTTGAACATAAAAAATGGTCACCGAAGTGCGGCTTCATAAACAATTATCTTGTTGGTAATATTCGTACAACGTCAACTTTTCAGAAAAACCCAGACTACAATGAACAATACGAACGTGAAAATTCATTTATGAAAATGGAATGTTTGCCGAAAAATTTCAAACAGTTAGCAAGTGAGGGATTTTATTATGGTATTGATTTTTCAAATTCGAATGGATTTGGTCTTATTTGCAGTGGTTGTCGTATGTGGGCAGACACATCGATCAATAAATACCAATTGAGGGATTTACACATTCAATCATCGCCAAATTGCGATTTTGTTAAAAAAAGTTGCGAAGCAGAAGAAGAAGAAGAAGAAGAAGAAGAAGAAGAGAAGAAGAAGAAGAAGAAGAAGAAGATGATGATAAAGACATAACCTATTAGCAGTGTGTGTGCGTGTGTGATAAGTATTCCAGTTTTAATTAGCAGTTAAGTGTGAAGAACAATAAAGACATGCGCCTAGAGTGGGCTAATCAGTTTTAGGGGACATTAGAAGAACATTATTTGTATGATAGAAGTATTCAGTTGAAAAAACTGATGGGATGACAGTGTTTTAATTAGCAGTTAAGTGTGAAGAACAACAAAGACATCCACCTAGAGTGAGCTAATCAGTTTTAGGAGCACATTAGAAGAACTTTATTTGTATGATAGAAGTATTCAGTTGAAAAAGACTGATAACATTAGTTTGCTAAATTTGTATGAGAAGAAAACTGACAACAAACAGAAAACTACTGTTGGATTAGAAGAATGTATTTCAAGTGAGTTTGCTAGTTGAGTAAATGGAAAATAAACTTACATTGGTTCCGCTGTTGTTTGGCGCTGTCATAGGCGAGGATTGATCTGCTGACATCGTCGTAGTGTTGTTGGAGTTTCAAACTGATACTAACAGAAGGACGCAGTTTTTCGTCATTATATATTATCAACTTGATGAATATAGATGGTAAGAAGTTCAAAGAAAGTATATCTGTTTTGTGCATATGTTGTATGCGAAATTTAGTACAGATGTGCGGAACACTGATAAGGAAACGTTTGCAAATTTCTTAAGGAACGGTCAAAATGTGTGCACCTTGCATGTCTCTGTAACGGACTTAACATCTGCTAGCTGAGTGAAAGATATTAATTTATTCATTGTGCAGTGCACATGCATACTTATATAATTATTGCAACCCCCACATGTTCTGCGTGATAACAAACTGACAGTTGATGGTACCGAGCGGCTCAAAATTATAAAAGCATCGAGCGACATGATATTGCTTGCATTCGATTATAGTGTGACGTTTCATGCACAGTGCAAATGGACAAGCAACAATCCGATAAAGCAGCAGCTGCAACAAGCGAAGAAGCAGTCACACCAACAAACAACACGTAAGTATAATGAACTATTTTTTTAATTAATTTACAAACTGTAAAAAATTAGCAACAAGTTTTGCGAGTGTTTTCATCGGCTGATTGAAAAACAAATATGATTAAAATGTTATACTCTAACAATCAAACTGAAAAAGCGGCAGTAAACAATTTGACTACTTTAATTTCTATTTTGAAAACAATTGTCTAACAACTGCAAACAAATATGCCGGCTGAGGAGGTAATAATTGTGCTTGAAGTAAACTGGAAAAATATACTATCTGATTTATGATCATTCATGCGTTTGCAAATAAATGTAAATTTTGAAAACAATTGTCTAACAACTGCAAACAAATATGCCGGCTGAGGAGGTAATAATTGTGCTTGAAGTAAACTGGAAAAATATACTATCTGATTTATGATCATTGTGCGTTTGCAAATAAATGTAAATTTTGAAAACAATTGTCTAACAACTGCAAACAAATATGCCGGCTGAGGAGGAGGAGGTAATAATTGTGCTTGAAGTAAACTGGAAAAATATACTATCTGATTTATGATCATTGTGCGTTTGCAAATAAATGTATACACACACACACACACACACACACACACACACACACACACACACACACACACACACACACACACACACACACACACACAGTCATTTTATTCTATACAATTATTTCATTCTATATGTTTGTTTTTCAGCCTGGTTGAGTCGATAGCGCACGACAAGGAGGTGGAGGTGGAAATGGCAAGTGAGGAATGGTGCGTGGTTGACAGCAGCGAATCGCCGCCGGCAAAACGTGTGCACTTTTCCACAGCGTGCGATACGCCAAAACGTGGCGGTCGGGGCCACGGCATTTATTTTGCCGATCAACGACGCGTCATCGCTCAGGGCAGAGGCCGCCAAATTGATGTGGCTGGTGTGAGCGCGGACTCATCATTGCAACAGTCCAGTCGCAATAGTGGTCAGCAAGCTGAAGCATCATCATCATCACTGATTCTGCTAGACGTGACAAACTCATCGCAACCGAGGATCGTGAACGCTACTGCTACTAACATCGACAACGAAGTTGAAAACATTGACCCGCAGGAAACAAGCTCTTCAAAGCGGTAAGACGGCAAAAACCTATTATTACTAATACTACTACTATTACTACTACTAGCAAAATCAAAAAACTATGGATTATACTATTGAACGAAGTACTAGCATAAATTCGAGTGCAGTTCGCTACAGATTTGTTTTTAGAAAAATATTCATTGATGTTGTTCAAACATTATTGCAAATTTTAAAGCCGAAAGTAATTGAATTAATTGTTGAAGAAAGTGATAATTTTGACAAAAATATTAAATGGTATTTTGTTACAACTGTTCAATTGAAAAAAGTAAATGTTGATAGCAGCGATCAATCGCAACAAGAAGAAATCGTTGAAACTATGACAAACGCATCGTTTTACAGTTATACGTCATTGTTAATTAATGTTGATGAACAATTAGATATTTTGCAAGACCAATTTATTAGTGGTGTAGAGAAAATTGAATCAACGCTTGATAAATTTATTAGGTACGGCAGTGGTTGGTCTGTAGTTAGAATCATTTCATTTGATTTGAATATTACTCGTTACAATCCTTTAGCTGGCGGAAATAGTACATACATTGAAACACCTGCTTTTATAAAAGCAAAAAGAGCCGTTATAAATGTAAAAAACACAAATGATAGTAAATGTTTTGTATGGAGTGTACTTAGCTATTTCATTACAGACGTAGAAATATGAATGTTGACTATCTGATGCAATTTGAAAATAATCTAAATTTGACCGGTATTAAGTTTCCTACTACAGTGCATGACATTAAAAAATTTGAAGTGCAAAATTTAAACATTTCTATAACAGTGATTGCTTATGATGCTGCTAAAAAAAAGTTTTTCCCGTACCGTTGTTCAATTTATAGACAACGCGAACATAAAATCAATCTTCTACTATTGTCAAATGATACAACGCCGAAAAAATGGCATTATGTTCTGATAAACACGTGTCAAGGGTATAACGGATTGTCACGGCTACTGAGTCATCACTTGTCTTTGCATAATGGTCAAGTGTTCATTTGTCCATATTGTTTTAACAAATTTACAACTAACCGGCATGCAAATTGCGATGGAAAAACCAATCTAGAAAAACATATGGATTTGTGTTCAACATTTGCAATACAAAGAACAGTACTACCTAAACAGGGTGAAATGTTAAAGTTTAAAAATTTTTCGTACACACTAAAAAATAAGTACATTGCATTTGCCGATTTTGAAAGTTTTATTGTACCAACAAATAACGGTGAGCTCGATGACGATGACGATGAAAATGTTGATGATTTGCTCGGAACTGATATAGGAAATAGCTTTACAAGGAAAACAAAAACATGTTGCTTGCGGCTATGCGTTATTATTTTAGACGAATCAGGTGAAATATTCTATGGCCCACGCGTTATAGAGCTGCAAGTGTTGGCGAGAAAATTATTGAACATTTCTTGATGAGATCATTGCCATAGGTCGAAACTGTTCCATTGATATGCAACAAGAAGTGCCCATGATTGAATTAAATGAAGAACAATTATTAGCTTTTAACAATAGTACAGTATGTTTCTTGTGCAACGATGAATTTAAAGCAACGAAATTCGTATTAGGCACCATTCTCATACAACAGGGCATTTTCTCGGTGCAACGCACAAGTCATGTAATTAAATGCAAAAGCACCAAAACTATTAAACTGTTTTTTTCATAATTTTCGCGGATATGATAGTCATTTCATTGTTAAGGCATTAGCAGGACGAAAGGAGAAAATTGATTGTATTGCAAACTCATCGGAAAAATTCCTCACAATTACAATAGATCGAGTACGTTTCCTTGACAGTTTTCAATTCTTAAGCTCAAGTCTACAGTCACTTATTGCCAATCTTGCAAGTGATACAGAAAACATGATACTAATTTCAAAGTAATGTGTAAAATTCAACGATAAAAATCAACAAAAACTTTTACTACGTAAAGGCGTGTACCTGTATCAGTACATAACAGATGCTGAAAAATTTGAAGAACAGCAATTGCCGGCAATTGACTCATTTTACAGTACACTTAGTAATACAGCATTGCAAGTAGATGATTACGAGCATGCACAGAAAGTTTGGCGCGAATTTAACATAAACTCATTGGGTGAATATCATGATCTCTACCTTTGTCAGATTGCTTACTGCTGGCAGATATTTTCAAAATTTTAGGACTGTATTTTTACAATTTACAAACTGGATGTATCACACTTTGTATCGTTACCGCATTTTTCGTTGAATGCAATGTTATATTTGACTAAGTATGTTTAGAATTAATTAGCAATGCTGATATGAACTTGCTCATAGAATCTGGTTTACGCGGTGGTCTGTCAGTTATTCCCCACCGTCATGCAGTCGCAAACAATAAAATATGGGGCGCAAATTATAACCCAGCTATTGAAAATAGTTTTTTGCTCTATCTTGATTGTACAAGCTTATACGCACATACAATGATTGCCTACAAGCTACCTGAATCAAATTTCAGATTTTTATCACAAGATGAAATTACGGCTTTAGACGATTTTACAAGCATACACGATGAAGCCGAGACTGGCTATATAAGAAGCAGACCTGTCCTATCCAGTTATTTACACGAATTACATAACAGCTTCCCCCTGGCACCATTGAAAGATCAGCCGCCTTACAACCTGTTCTCTCCATATCAAACAGACAACACTGTTGCTCTGCGCAGAGAAGCAGCCGCGCGCCGCCCGTCTCCCGACACAGCCGCCGCCGCCACCGCGTCATCACGTCTTTTAGCCACCCTATAATCGTAAACGATATGTACTCCACTATAGAAATTTGAAACTTATTTAAGCTTGGCATGAAATTGACTGCTGTACATAGAGTAATCCTTTTCATCAGTCGTACTGGCTTAAACCGTTTATTGATTTGAATGCGCAACTGAGAAAGGAAGCAAAAAATTCATTTGAACGTACCCTCTTAAATTTCTTTCAAATAGTCTGTTCGGAAAGTTGATGGAGAATAATAGGAAAAGAATAGATTTTAAGCTAATCACTTGTCAGACAAAAATTGGAAAGTTTGATTGCAAACCAAGCTGTAAACGATGGATTGTGTTTGATAAAGACATTGTCGCTGTACAAATGTGTAAAACAGAAATAAAATTAGATCGTCCAATTTATGCTGGTTTTTCAATTCTAGATTTGAGTAAATTTACAATGTTCAATTTCCACTACAACATTTTCTTGAAAATGTTTGATCAAGCTGTGTTAAATTATGCATGAGCGATACAGACTCGTTGCTATATCTATCAAATCGGACGATATCTATGCAGTTATCAAACAAAATCTTCAACATTTTGACACAAGTGCTTATCCTGTACACATTGTGTTGTTATAGTCAATTGAACCATGGTGTACCTGGCACATTTAAAGTGAATTAAATCTGGCATTATTACGGCTTTTTGCGGTCTTTGTGCAAAACTTTACAGTTTTGAATATGTACT